>NC_057797.1:634954670-635085765 GCF_018294505.1 Triticum aestivum | reverse complement strand
GTCACACCATTCCCCCTTCCCTTATACTAGGTTTAAATCATTAGTGGTCTCTCTACTCCACATACACACACTCCCTCTCACACACAAACGCGCGCACAAACACACACAGACACACACAAACACCCATTAATCTGGATCATCATATCTCCCCATGTCCGCATGTGTATCTCACACACTCACTCTATAATTATGTATATGTGTCTCCATGTTACACAACACAAAGCCCCATGTACATGTCTCTCTCTATCCTCCACACACATAGACACAAAGAATCTGTTATCATTGCCTCAGTCTCTAGACATATCACACACGCACTCTCTCTCTCTCTCTTGCAAACACGCTCAACAAGGGTTTCCCCGTGAATAACTTATCGTATATTCATCAACAGTCGTGGCAGTACAGCGAACACGAGACGTGAAAAAGAATAAATCTACACGTGCTTAGACCACCTAGTATGACTACTAGGACTAGAGCAAGCCAAAAAGCGCGTCGCTGTCACCCCCTCCTTATCGGCGACGGGAAAACCTTTGTTTTACACAGTTGAGAAGTCATTGTGCAAATGCCTCACATGCTGAGGCGTTGAATAGAATGTAGATGCTAGTTTACGGAAACAAGTATCGATAATACGTTTGTATCTCCATACTTATATTTCTTCTCTTATAAAAAACCGAGTTGGTGATGATGGTACGCGTGCCATCTTGCAATATAGACCATTCGATCTATATCTGACTGATGGAAATTAAACTAAAAGATACTCGCACCCCTCTCCACATTTGCAGACAAGGCCTTCCCTCGTTCATCCTTATATCCAACAACCTCATTGTTGAGCAATTAAGAAAGGAAGCCTCTGGAACAAACTGGTCTGGTGGCCGCTGCGGGCGTCATCAATCCCCATGCCTCCGCTCAGTCCGACCACCAATCGCCACCACGCCCCACTCCTCTTCACCTTGTCTCCTATTTCTCGAGATATCATTAGTTTTTACACATGGGATTACTCCCGCATGGGTCAATCACAACGAGTGTTTTTATGAAAAAATGCATCTTGATGTTCCGTGCAATGCACGGATCTTGCTAGTACTCCTACAGAAGACTAAGTTGGTGCTGATGGTGTGTCTGCCATCCGTCATTTGTGACCATTAGATCTACATCTAACGATTGTGAGGTAAGTTGTTGCCTTTTCTCACAAACATCCCACTTATCTACCAATTTGCAGAAAAACCCATAATTAGTATCTTAAAACCAACCACATCCCTCCCTGACCTCACCAAAACAGACCAAGGAATATATTCTAATTGAAACATAATATATCTCTAGTGATATATGTATATCAAAATTAGAGTGTTTTGTATCAAGTTTGTGAAAAAGAATTATTCTAATTATGATTCGTTGCAACGCACATGAACATTGCTAGTATTTACAACCATGCAAAAAAATTTCTGTAGTATTCCATAGTTTTGAGTTTTCCATCAAGATATTAGTCACTCATGGTTGATATTTACTTTCAATCATGTACACATATGCACTATGTAACTAGCCTTGCTTATTGGGTTCCAAAGCTTAACTTTCACTCCTACTTACAAAATGTAGAGTATTTAACAGAAAACTACCACTTTCAACCAGCCCTAGGAAGAATCTATTGTAAAAAAATAGCAACAACATACCCAAAATTTCTTAATCCACGCCAAAAACTACTACCTATTGATTAGGTTAGTTTGAACCCATTTATGACAGGGTTGGCCCACACGTCCCTGCTGACGAGGCAGCTTAAACCAACACATTTTGTTTGACCGTTGACACGAGGGACCCACATCTGACCTTCTATCCTGTTATTCCCCCTCAAATCATTATTTTTCTCGAACATTACTTCAAATAGTACTGATGCATGTTCGTCGGGGGCGTCGGTGAAGAGCGAGTTGGCCGCCGCTCCACCAGATGGGCTGGACACCGCGCTGGCCTCAGCACGGGTTGGCAGGCTGGCCCGAGCGTGACTCACGAGCGAGCAAGCCGTCGCGCTGGCCTTCGCTCGAGCCAGATGGCTGGCCTTAGCGCGGCGCGTGCGAGCAAGCCGCCCCGCCGGCGTGCCAATCTAGCTAGCAAACCTTGCAGACAAGAAGATGGACGGAGCTATCTTGGCTAGCTAGTGGCCGCGAGCGCCGGGCGGAGCTGGCATCCGGGCTGCCACAAGATGGGCTCCGCACCACCGGTGGTTTTGACCTCGCCTTCTACAGAAGGCGGTAGCTGCGTCCCGTGGCCGAGGATGACTAGGTGGACGGGCCGGAGGTAGGAGGTCACTCAGGGATTTTTGTGCAGCCTGACATGTAGGTCCCACAAGTCATAACGCCCAGTCGAATAGAAGGCGTTGTCTTAATGGGCGACATGGGCCCTATTTGGATACTCTAAGTCAGAGGTTAGATTCTAACCCTGAACTAACTCTAACCAAAGTGGTGCTTGGATGGCAGGGTTAGATTGAGAACAAAATGTATCCAAACAGGGCCATGGGTTGAAACGTGCCTATAATGACACTTTGTAGAGTAGTCGTTTCTTGGTAGGGCTGGTTAGTAAGAGCATGTACAATGGTTGATAAGGTAGTCTTATCTTAAGTCTGCCATGTATGCAAGTGGTAGTAGTTTCTTGGCATTATTAGTGGTTTCTTGCATTATTAGGGGTTTCTTGTAAGGCTACTCATAGTGGGGAGTATCATATGCTAGTGACATGCATATGATACTAGTGTATGATACTACCTCCATAGTGCATAGTATCATAAACTAGTATCATAGATGATCATATTTATTGCCATGCATGACACAAAGTAGCATAGCATTTAACATGATATGGTATCTACCTACGTTACTCTAACACACTCTCTCTTCTTTAATTATGTGCCACATAAGCATGTTTGCTAGTCCCAAGTGCATGTTACCACTTATGTTACCCCCACTATGGCCAGCCTAAGGAACAATGTACTACTAGCGACAAAAGGTGATTCTATCTTGCTTTGTACTCCAACAAGTACTACTGCTGGTCGCGGGAGTGTATACCTCGTTTTGTGGGTTCGATCCTCGTTTTGTGCAGCTGTTCCGATAGACCCCTTCTCCACCATTGGGATCGGCCTTCCGGACTGGCCGGGCTTGAATATGTATGATGATGCCTACATGAGATTGAAGAAGATAGCAATTGCGGACCCACCGACAAAGCGACGCAGCTACGATGATTACTATCTCATCGCAGTGTTTGACATAAGGAATGCCATCAATGCAAGAGGCAGTAACGGCAGAGGTTGACGCATGTTGGTAGCGACAAATTTGTACCCCTACACGTTCAAAGACGCCGTGCGCTATCTAGGCCGCATCTTCACGGTGACAAGCCAGGGGACTTGTTTCATCTAGTTGCCATCCTACTGTACGGGAGATTACAAACAGAATGCACAAACCATCATTTGCATCCCTAATGGTACTCCATTATTTTGCAGGGACCAGCCATCCCACGATCAAAATAAGATCGCCGATCCTGGATGTGCATTTGCATCCGCGATTCGGTCTAACCTGGAACCTTGTAGCCGACTTTGGCATATTGGGATCAATTATCTTAGTAGTCGTTACCCATGGTACCACTGATGTGCAACATGGTCACACAATCTACCACGATCGGACCATCACCATCTACCCATGTATTCCATTTTTTAACCCTCTCGCCTTCTCTTTCATTGTTGTACTAGTACTCTACTTATGTACTCGTAGGAGTACTTTTTACCTTGGAGGACGCATATAGCTAGCTAGGCCCTTGAAGACTTGAACCCACTAGCTGCCACCATTTTTGTTTTTCCATGCCTTACTATCTCATCCATGTAGCCAACAGTGGCTATATATAATAAGCCGGTTATTTTACTTCCTCTATACCGGAGTAGTACTATTTGCTGCACAGTATTACTGACCGCCATATTTGAGCACAACATTATTATGCATGGACCTTGACTATGTACGTCACCATGTGTCCAGATCTGATATGCCGCGTGTACCAGATGAACGACGCCGAGTTCGACCCCCGTGATGCTACGTGGGTGCCGAGGAACACTCTTGGAGAGTACTCGCTTTTCATTTGGGGCAGCTACCCCATTGTGAAGCGGATGCCACCTTCCGTGCACGACACGGAAGGCCTGCTGTTCATGAAGCATGGTTGTGTCTTCAGTGCGCACCGCTGGATGAACGTCATGCTAGGACATGCTATCCCTGATTTATGCCGCTTCAGCTTGGATGAGTCTCCATTGTGTGGAACCGGACTAGAAAGCTGCGACAATGATTCCCGTTGCCCACCGCTATAGATCGTGCCATCCATGAAGAACACCTGGGACTGGAACCTGGAGGAGGACATGTAGCCCATCTATAACGTGTAAGTGGAGTACGGTAAATTGTGAACGGTAGCGCTGTGAATATATGTAGACTAGTGGTGCACAAATTTATCACATGAATTGGAGACGAACTTGTGTGGCATACTGGCATTTTGTCCTTTAGAATTTATTACTAGTAAATGTGTTATTTGTACGTGCAACTTGTGTGGTTGTTGCACGGGCTCCAACACGCTCTTTGAGAAAAAAAGGTGGCACGGCTTTGGATATACGTGACGTGGTGGCATCATACAGTAGCATCGTTCGCTATAGTTGTAGTACGCTCCTACCAGGACGACAACTCCTATAAAACCTTGCGCTTGGCTCTTTGCCTCTTTGGGAGGTTCAACAGTTTGTACTCATGTGAACCTTGCACTTGGCTCTTTGCTTCTTCGGAAGGTCCAACAATGATGATACTATAGTACACATTATGCTTGTAGCAATCTGACACCGATTGAACTGCTGCACGTCCACCACGAGGGCGAGGGTGAGGGAGAGGGAGAGGGAGAGGGCGCTGTAGTCAAAACCCTATCCTCGTCTTGCGAACCACCGCGCGCATGGGTGAGGAAGAGGCGTAGTAAGCAAGCTTCTCCTCCTTCAGTGAGTTGACGGGACACATCAAAGCAGTACTAGTACTAGTCCATACTGCGTCCTTTCCGGTTAATACACCCTCCTTTCTGGTCTACAGGGCTCAATTCAAAAATCTCACCAACCAAGATAGATGGTGAGTGGTGGAATACTTTTTGTAGTTTGAAAAAGCACCCAATTAATGCTCTTGTTTTCCTCAAAAAATTATGTTTACCAATGCATTAATTGTAATGCATGAATGCATAAAGTACATGCATTGGTCAATTTTCTCTTAATACTTGCATGCAATGATTTAATGCACCTTGGAATCTGAACTTGTGATGAAGAACAACCAAATTGAGCCTTATAAAATGGAAAAACTAAAATTTTGAGATAAGCCCTATAAACCAAAAAGGAGGGTGTATGGCTTAATTTGAAACGAGAAAAATACACTTGCGGTCAATGTATGTGACAATATGCTCTTTACGATCACTATATTTAGTTTTGCGGTGATTATACAATCACTAGCTCATTGTAGAACATCGTATTGCACCCTACTGACCAGCCACATAGTCGACGTGGCACTTTGTTGACTGGTTAAATTGTCACCTGGTTTCTGGGTCCCACCTGTTAGTTGGCAGAGCAAAGAAATCAGCTAAAAAACAAAGAGTGTAGTACATCTACACTTCCGATGCATTTAGCCTTTAATATAAATCGATATTGATTGACTAATGCACCAACTTGTGCTCTAGGTATAGGCTACATGTCTATCCTTAATTACAGCTGTCGGATCTCGGGTTCCGGCAAACCCTTAAGGATCGAACTTTGGGGTGCGCGCAAAGTTCTTTCCCTCCTACCGATCTACGCCCTGGCTCGCTAAGGTCTCGCGGACGAACTCGATGCATCGCAACACAAAGACTCATGATTTATACTGGTTCGGGCCACCGTTGTGGTATAATACCCTGCTCCAGTGTGGTGGTGGTGGATTGCCTCCTAGGCTGATGATGAACAGTACAAGGGGAAGAACAACCTCCTGAGGTTGAGGTGTTCTTGTGCTTGGTGGACTTGTGTTGTTCTTCGATGCCCCCTAGCTACGGTGGTGGCTAGCTCTATTTATAGAGGCCCTGGACCTCTTCCCAAATATTGAGCTGGAAGGGAGCCAACAATGGCGGCGAATTTGAAAGGGGAAAACTAGTACAAGCTATCCTAACAAAAGGAGGTCTTCGCCTGCCAAAGGTTCTGGTGATGACGCCGTCTTGGGCTCCATGGTAACGTCCGTCCTGCCGTCCTTCTGGTCTTGGTCTTGTTGCACCGATATGGAAACCTTTGCCTGATGCCTCGGTACTCCGCGACTGCACTTGCCCCCTTGGCACCAAAGGGGAAACAAGGACACTGTGCGTGCTGGCGCCCGCCTGGTCTCGATCGTCATGGCTCACGTCACGAGAGCCCCACGAGGTTCGCCCCACCTTGATATCTCTGCTCCTCGCGAGGCAGCCTGGTGAGGCCGCTCCTGAGGAGGTCTTGCGTCGTCCGCCTCGCGAGGCTTGGCCCCTTGCGAGGGTCTTGGTTCCTTGTTGATGAAGATGGGCCGTACAGACCTGCCAGCACAGCCACGCCATGGGCCGCAGGCAGGCAAGTCTGGGGACCCCCGTTCCCAGAACATCGACAGTAGCCCCTGGGCCCAAGGCGCACTCGGGCTTGGCTTCGAGGCGAAGCCAAATGTCAAGCGCGGGGCGCCGCGGGCCCCAAAAGCCTGCGACGTTGGTTGACACGTGGCGGTTGATTGGACGTGGGCATCTCTGCTTCCCCACGCTGCCTTTGAATCCGCCTGGCTACGCGGCCCCCGCAACCTACACAGTTATTGTCCCATTGCCCACGCCTTGCCTCCCCAGTCCTTCCGCTTCCTCGAGACTCCGCTCCTCCTCTCCAATCTGTCCTGCACTCTGCCTGCTTCGTCACCATGGTGCCGAAACAATCAAACAAGGGGAAGAAACCTCTGTCCTCGCCGAGTGCTCCTCCGTCCTTCGAGCCAGCGCTCGGCCGACCTTTGGTGCTCAACGACGAGGCCATGGACAAGGTGCGCCCCATGCTTGCTTCTAGTTTCAATGAGCGGGGAGACACGGTGGCTTGGCCCGCGTCTCGCACTCGCATTGCCCGGGCAGCCACTAAGGTCCCAATCTTTATAGATGCCCTCTAGGCTAGCCTGATTCCCCCTTCTCCGCCTTCTTCAATGCGGTACTCGAGTATTATCTGATCCACATGTTGCATCTCGATCCTCAATCTGAGACTCTTCTCGCCGTCTTCGCCTTTGTGTGCGAAGCCATGGTGGGCATCGCTCCTTCGGTGGCCCTCTTCCGCCATTTCTTCTCACTGCATTTGACAGAACCTCGGCAGAGCTCGGGGTGCGTGAGCTTCCAGGCCATGGCCGCGATGGCGGGCGAGGGGATCGACTTCGTGCTTCCTCCATCCACGAGCGAGTTTCGGACACGATGGGTGTTTGTCGACACCGGTGTGCTCGGCCCTCTGCTCCATGCCCCGGCAGGGCCTTCTGTTCCCAACTCCAGTTGGGGCCACCAGAGGCTCGCGAGCCCCCGTCTCGTTCCCGTCTGGCTCAGGCTAAGGAGGTTGAAGGACCGCAGCGTGACTGCGCCTATGGTGGTGAAGGAGTTCGTCAAGCGCCGAGTCGCTCCGCTTCAGCGCCATTCCCGCCCGATGTGGGCCTTGCTCAGCAGTCAGGACCATATGAGGTTTCAAGAGGAGGGGCTTCCTCTTAAGATGCAGCAAACGGTGCTTACGGTCCTGACGGGTGCCCCTCTGCCGGACGACATGCCCAGGAAGAGCTGTCTGCTGTACCGCTACGAGAACAACACCGAATTTGCCAAGAGCATGCCCTTCTTTGATGACTGGGGGCTGCGCCAGATCGGCCTGGTGGGGCCCCGCGAGTACCCCGTCGATGTGGTTCCCTTCCTTGCCAGCGGTGCCGAGCTCGCCCCAAGTGAGGGTGCAGGAGGGCGAGCTCCGACGGAGGCCGATAGCCCAAGTGCTGAGGAGCACATGCTGCATGGTGATCCTGGGGCGTCGTCCTCGGGAGCTCGCGATCCCTCCCCTGGGGCGTCGGTTACTGAGGCGACGCAGCATGCGGTTCCTGAGGTCAAAGCCCAGAAGCCTTGGGAGGTCGTGGTGAGACGGTGCTGGACTGTTCACCGCAGCCATGCACCCCTGAAGTTGTCCCTCCAAGCTCTTCCTCGGCCTCGCTCCGCGCCAGCCGCCACGTCCAGCGCTTCGGTTGGCTTTGCATGGACTTCGAGGAGCTCCGCAAGAGGAAGGGATCCCCGAGTGGCAACATCATCTTCGGGCCATTGAAGCGACGAAAGTATATCGCCGTCGACGAGTAAGCACCTTATCTTGGTGATCTTTCGTGTGTCGCCTTCCTTTCCTGACAATTATCCCCTCAGGACCCCTTCTGCCAAGGCCGTGAAGTCTCCTAAGAAGCAGCCCCTCTCGTCCTGTTGCACCCGGCAAGCTCCAATGTCGCATACTCGGGTGTTGCCCACGGCGCGGGGTCAGCCACGGGAGTTTGTCTGTCACCAGGACGCCCCGAGCTTGCGCCTTCGTCATCCTTCCCTCATGGCCTTGCTCGGAGCGCAGCGGGCGTGCCACGAGCTCCTCCTCTGGTCATGGACATCAGCTGGTTGGCTTCGATCTTCATCTCCTCCTCAAGTAGCGGGCCCCGCCTGGCCGGGGCCCCTCGTGAGGTCGGGTTGGAGCCTGGAGCGGCACCAACCCGTAGCCCCCTGCCAAGAGGGAGCGCGCCGCTCCGCATTCCAGTTGCAGCCCCCGTGGCGCAGGACGAGGTGGGTCACGCATTGGAGTTCGAGCGCGGGCGGAGCGTCGTTCGTCGCGAGCTCTTTCAGGAGGCGATGGGCACGATGAGCCGACTTGGTGAAGAGCTTGCGGGTGTCGACGCGCGCCTCGAGGCCGAGGGTCTACGACTGGCGGAGGAGTGGCATAGGCTGAAAGTGGCCGTCAACCTTGGGCGCCACCAGCGCGAGCTAGAAAACACGAAGGCTCGTGAAGCTGACCGCCGTCGCGAGGCTGCGGAGAAGCACATGTGGGACCTCCACGCTTGGGGCATGTTGGGGATATTACTACTGGGCGTAAACCGGCCTATCTGGGCCGGGTTAACTTCGTCAGTAGTTAAGTATGTTAAAGCCCAAGAAGACAGAGGAGGGCTCAAGGCCCATGGTCGGTTCAAGGCCTGTAGCCGTAAACCAGCGTTAGTAGTTAACCTGTATTGTAAGTTAGGAATAAGTAGAGACCAAACCGGACACATCTATGAGCCGGTATTGGGACTCCGTAAGCCGACGGGAGTCACCCGTGTATATAAGGGGACGACCCGGCGGCGGTTCAAGGACAACAGACAACAACTCGAGACATAGGCGAAGCTTGTTTGCTCCCTAGTCATAGAAACCCCATCAATTCCATAACAACTAGACGTAGGCTTTTACCTTCATCGAAGGGGCCGAACTAGTATAAACTCTCTTGTGTCCTTGTGTCCGCTTTAACCCCTTCAAGCTAACCCGTCGCGATGGCTCCACGACTAAGTCCTTTCTCTAGGACAACTGCCGTGACAAAACCACGACAGTTGGTGCCCACTGTGGGGCCCTCGCACGATGGTTTCCGGTTCTTGGAGGGTCGCTTTGAAGGACTCGAGGGCTACGCTGTAGGCCGGATGACTAAGAGTCATCGCGGTAAGCTCTACATCGACGACGCAGGCTGGAGCCCCGAGGCCGGCTCAATTGAGTACGGGTACCGGGTCCCCTTTGGTAGCATTCACGTTTTCATTGGCAAGATCGGTGAACCGGGCCCTGAGCCGTACATCTGCAACGACCTCGTCGAGATGGCTCAGCGTGCGCGATCCGCCCGGGTTAAACCGGCCATGAAGCGTGCCTTCGTGGGAGTCATCCATGGAGGAAGTTATGAGGACGGATCGGAATTTCGCGGCACGACCGTCGTTTGTTCCAGTGACGAATCTTCGACTGGAGAAACCGAATCTCTTTATCAGCTACAAGATGGCCAGATTGGGAGTTGTTCCGATGGCGATAGTATTCCGGACCCCTTTGATCTGCCCAACCGGGTTGGAATATTCATGGCCGGAACACAAGCAGCGCTTCATTCTTCGACAGCTGCGGCAACGGTCTCCGGTTCAGCAGCGGCGACGGCTGCCGGGGCAGGAGGCCCTGTGCACCCGCCGGCTCAGGTTCTATCAGAACTATTTGATGTGTTGGCTGTGCTTATGGCGGAAGTTAATCCGCCGGATCAGGACGTTCACAACGCGGAGATTGCAAAGGTAAAGGAACAGATCACCCAGACCAAGGCGGATCTGGCGGCTGAGGACACCAGGATGGCCGCAGAGAGGGCCGCTTTAGACGCACAGGCCTGCAAGCTTATGTTGGACCAGAGCGTGTCACATGAAGTCATGAGGAGGAAGCACCAATCCCGCTTACCTCCGGTTTTCGAGGCCAGAGACCTTTTCAACACTCCAGGACCAAGAGTCGGCAATCCGCTGGAGGGAAACCGGGCAGAAGCCCCTGGGATCGGTGCACCGGTTTAGCCTCGTAAGATGGACCTGCCTCGTCAAAACACCGTTGTACCTCAGGCAGCTTTAACACCTCTGGGTCACTACTCCAACCCAATGGACAATCTTGTTGCCGCTGCTGCACGGCTGGAGGCCATTCCAATTGAAGGTGACTCGCCGTAGGCAGTAGAGACGCGACGGGTCAAGGAACTTCTGAGGACAGCTTTGGCCCAACAGGAAGCGTACTCGTACAGCCACGACTGGATCCACTCGACCCCCCGTCCAAGCCGGAGCTATAGCAGACACATGGATGAACCGACAGTGTCGAGTAATGAACGACGTGGGGTACCCAGTGACAACAACCCGGCGGGTGGTGCTGATGACGCTCAAGGAGTGGTGGACCGGGCCCGCGCGCGCAGGGATGCCGAGTTAGCCTCAAGGCATCAGGCTCGGCAGCTCACGCCGGTTCGTCCAACCACCTTGACTGAACCTGGTGTTACTTCTAGTTCTTTGGGGGTGCTGATGACGCTCAGGGAGTGGTGGACCGGGCCCGCGCGTGCAGGGAGGCCGAGTTAGCCTCACGGCATCAGGCTCGGCAGCTCACGCCGGTTCGTCCAACCACCTTGACTGAACCTGGTGTTACTTCTAGTTCTTTGGGGGTGCCTTGCCTTATCCCCGCTTTACGCAACGTGCGCCTGCCCAAGGATTTCAAAGGCCCACACAAGGTACCAAATTCACGGCGGATGAACCTCTAGAGACATGGGTGGAGAGCTATGAGATGGCCATGGAGATGCTTGATGTGGATGACGCGGCGTGTGCGAAATACTTCACCATGATGCTCGAAGGAACGGCCCGTACTTGGTTAAAAAGCTTGCCGGCTAATTCTATTAGTTCATGGGCCCAATTACGAGCCCGGTTTATCAGCAATTTCAAAGATACCTGTAAACAGCCTATGTCGATAGTGGACTTAGCTGCATGCATCCAGGAGGAAGGAGAATCAACGACTCATTGGGTGCGCCGGGTTTCACAAGTGTTGCACTCCTCAGACCGCATCAATGCTGACACCGCAGTATTAACCCTAGAAGGCAATTGCAGGTTCGGACCCCTAAAGCTGAAGTTGGGACGGATGAAGCGTCATTGCACCGACATGGGGACCCTCATGGCCGCTTTGGTGAAATATGCTGATTCTGATAGTACCAAGGATCCCGAATCTGATGATGACAAGACAGGGAAAGGGAAGAAGAACAGCAGCTCCAAAGGTCAGCAGCATCACTGGGCAGGCAATGGTGGAGGAAGCAAGCGTAAAGCGGATGGTAACATGGACTTTGTGGATAATACCAACGCACAGGACAATGGCCAGCGACGCAAGGGTAGGCCGAAAAATCGTAATGGAGCGCCCAACCCTAACCCAAACCGCCTAAACTATCTGCTAAGCCAGCCCTGTCCAAGACGTGGGACGAAGGAGGCGCTGGCAAACCACCTTTGGAAAGATTGCTTTATTATGCAGGAGTTCAAGAATTCTAATAATTTCCGGTATGATCACGAATCTGGCGGTGGCTCGGGATCCGGGCCGGGTTACGGAGGAGGAAGTTCCAGTTCAGGATTTAATGGTAACCCGGGCGGACATAATGGTCAAAATAGTCAGAACAACCAGGGTGGTTACAACCAACAGCAGCAACAGTCAGGTTACCAGAGCAACCCAAAGCAGTTGAGTAGTGGGCAGTACCATGTCTACACCACTAGCTTGGACAAGCGAGACCGGAAGGTTCAGAGGCGGGCGGTCAACTCTGTTGAACCGGCCATACCCCGTTATCTACGTTGGTCTGAACAACCAATCATATGGAGCATATAGGATCACCCTCCCCAGGTCGATAATCCGGGTCAGTTGGCTCTGGTGGTGGCGCCTCAGGTGGGAGGTTACAAGTTCACCAAGGTTCTCATGGATGGAGGGAGCAGCATTAACATCCTGTACTATGAGACCTTCCGTCGTATGGGACTAACAGATAAGAATCTCAAACCGTCTAATACAGTATTCCACGGTGTAGTGCCAGGCAGATCAGCATATCCCGTTGGTAAGATAGCTCTGGAAGTGGCCTTTGGGGATGATCATGATTCTAGGTCGGAGATATTGACGTTTGAAGTGGTGAAAATCCAAAGTCCATATCATGCCCTGTTTGGGCGACCGGCCTATGCCAAGTTTATGGCTCGGCCCTGTTATGTGTATTTGCAGCTCAAGATGCCGGGTCACAAGGGGACAATAACGGTTCACGGAAGCCGCAAAATCGCTTTGGAATGCGAGAAAGGAGATGCGGCTTATGCAGAGTCGGTTTGTGCCACCGAGGAGTTGAAGTACTATAAAGACAATGTTGATCCGGCGGACATGACTCTGTTGAAGAAGCCAACTACGGAGCATGATCCGGCCCTGATGTTCAAATCGGCGGCAGAAACTAAGCTTATTGACTTCGTACCTGGTGATTTGTCCAAGCAGTTCAGCATCAGTGCCAACTTGGATCCGAAATAGGAAAGCGCGCTCATCGAGTTCATCCGTGAGAATCGGGACATTTTTGCATGGAAGCCCTCTGACATGCCAGGTGTACCGAGGCAACTCGCTGAGCACACATTTAATGTGGATCCTAAATATAAACCGGTGAAACAGTTCCTCCGCCGGTTTAACAAAGAAAGACACAAGGCAATTGGAGAACAGGTAGCCAGGCTCTTAGCGGCTGGCTTTATTGTTGAAGTTTTTCACCCTGAGTGGCTTGCCAATCCGGTGCTGGTCCTCAAGAAAAACGGCACCTGGCGCATGTGTGTGGATTACACAGATCTTAATAAGGCTTGTCCAGTAGATCCTTTTGCTCTCCCCCATATTGATCAAATTATTGATGCTACGGCGGGCTGTGAGCGTTTAAGTTTTTTGGATGCGTATTCTGGCTATCATCAGATCAAAATGGCAGTTAAGGACCAGGAGAAGACGGCATTTATAACTCCCTTTGGAGCCTTCTGCTATGTGTCTATGCCCTTCGGCCTCAAGAGTGCCCAAGCGACTTACCAACGGTGTGTACAAAATTGTCTTCACAAGCAGATTGGCCGTAATGTACATGCTTATGTGGATGATATCGTGGTTAAGTCCAGGGAGAAGGAGACCCTGATTGATGATTTGAAGGAAACCTTTGATAACCTGAGGACATACAAGATGATGCTTAATCCAGAAAAGTGTGTCTTTGGTGTACCGACGAGCAAGTTATTAGGCTTCTTGGTGTCCAATAGGGGAATTGAGGCTAATCCGGAGAAGATCACAGCCATCACCTCCCTCGCTAAACCGAAGTGTATCAATGATGTTCAGCGCCTGGCAGGCCGGATTGCTGCGTTAAGCCGGTTTATCAGTCGCCTCGGTGAGAAGGCAATCCCTTTGTATCAGATGTTGAAAAAGACGGATCAGTTTGTCTGGAGTTCTGCTGCTGATGAAGCATTTGAGGACTTAAAACGGCAATTGGCCAATCCGCCTGTGCTCGCTGCTCCCATTGACAAGGAGCCGTTGCTGCTATATGTTGCTGCTAATGCTCGGGCGGTCAGGGTGGCTATTGTGGTAGAGCGCAAGGAGGCAGGTAAGGAGCATCCGGTTCAATGTCCAGTCTATTATATCAGCGAGGTGCTCAGTGAGTCCAAGCAAAGGTATCCGCATTGGCAGAAGCTGGTGTATGGAGTTTTTATGGCAAGCCGGAAGCTTAAACAATACTTCCAAGGGCATCCAATTACAGTGGTCAGTTCTGCTCCTTTGGGAGATATCATCCAGAACCGGGAAGCAACTGGCCGGGTTGCAAAGTGGGCTATAGAGCTGGGGCGGTACGGTTTGAAGTATGTGCCTCAGACAGTGGTTAAGTCTCAAGCACTTGTTGATTTCATCAATGATTGGACGGAAATGCAAGCACCTGAAGAAAAGCCGGATCATACGTATTGGACCATCCATTTTGACGGATCCAGGCAGTTGGAAGGCTCGGGGGCTAGAGTCGTATTAACCTCCCCATGAGGTGATAAGTTTTGTTATGTTCTCCGCTTAATGTTCCCTTGTACTAACAATACAGCTGAGTATGAAGCCTTGCTCCATGGTCTCCGGATTGCTAAGGAGATGAATCTAAGTCGAGTTAAGTGCTTCGGTGACTCGGACCTTGTGGCTCAGCAGGTGTCTGGCACTTGGGACTCCAAGGACCCACTCATGGCAGCATTTCGTCGTGAGGTGGATATTGTTGCAGGTTATTTCAGAGGCTATCAGGTGGACCACGTGGACCGGCGGAAAAATGAAGCGGCGGACGCTTTAAGCCGGCTGGGCTCTCAGCGCAAACCGGTCCCGCCCAATGTTTTTCTGGATGTGCTGCACAACCCGTCGGTGAAGATCCCTGGTGAAGAGGATTTGGCTATTCCTGATCCGGAGGTTCAATTGGTGGCAGCTATTCATGTTATTCCGGATTGGACGCTTCCTTACCCGGCGTACAAGAACCGGGGCGAGTTGCCAGAGGATGAGATTCTGGCCCGGCAGATAATCCGGCGTTCCAAGTCCATGGCTATCATCAACGGCGAGTTGCATCATTGCAGTGTATCAGGAGGTTTTCAACATTGCGTATCTCCTGAAGAAGGCCGTGAAATTTTGCGTGAGATCCACGAAGGAGATTGTGGTCACCACGCCGGTTCAAAGTCTCTGGTGGCTAAAGCGCTTCGCCATGGCTTCTATTGGTTAACTGCTCATGCTGATGCGGAGGATCTGGTCAAACGATGTGATGGTTGCCAAAGGTTTTCAAGACGTGCTCATGTACCGGCTCAAGAATTGAGAATGATTCCAATTACTTGGCCGTTTGCGACTTGGGGGCTGGATATGGTTGGGCCTTTCAAAAGGTCCAAAGATAAGAAGACCCACCTCCTGGTGGCGGTTGACAAGTTTACAAAGTGGGTGGAGGCAGAACCTATTAGCAAGTGTGATGTGGCCACGGCGGTTCAGTTCATCAAAAAGGTGATTTTCCGGTTTGGCTTTCCGCACAGCATTATCACAGATAATGGTACCAATTTGTCCAAAGGTGCTATGAAGGAGTTCTGCAAACGGGAGCACATCCGGCTCGACGTTTCATCAGTGGCACATCCATAGTCCAATGGTCAAGCAGAAAGAGCTAATCAAGAGATCCTGAGAGGCATCAAGCCCCGGCTCATGGTTCCTTTGCAGAGAACGCCGGGTTGTTGGGTAGAAGAATTACCATCTGTGCTATGGAGCATCAATACAACACCCAATAGATCAACAGGATACACATCGTTCTTCATGGTTTATGGAGCGGAGGCGGTTCTCCCCAGTGATATCCGTCATGATTCACCTCGTGTAACGGCTTATATTGAAGCGGACAATGAGACAGCACGGCAAGATGCTTTGGACCGGTTGGATGAAGAGCGTGACATTGCAGCCGCCCGATCGGTGATTTACCAGCAGGATCTTCGTCGTTATCATAGTCATCGGGTCAGAACCAGAACCTTTCAGGAGGGAGATTTGGTGCTTCGGCTCATCCAAGATCAGACTGGTATGCATAAGTTATCCCCACCTTGGGAGGGGCCTTTCGTGGTCAGCAAGAATCTGCACAACGGGTCATACTATCTGATCGATATTCGAGAACATAAGGACTCACGTACATCAGAAGAGGAGACCAACAGGCCGTGGAACATAGCTCATCTTCGGCCTTATTATACCTGAGCCATTGGTTCTACTTATGTACATATTACAGCGACGTATATATTAACTATAATAAACCGGAACCTCAGCTAAAGCGGGGTATCTGTTCTTTTACATCATGTGTATTTACACGGAGTTGTTTTAAAGCGGCTTCCGGTTTACCCCTTGAGTTCTCTTTGCTAAAAGCATCGTGTTATATCACTTGGAGGATTGGTCGTGTCCGAACCAATACCATGCCTCTTGATAGGCGAGAGCCACCAGATCACTTGGGGACTTGGTCATGTCTGCACCAGTCATGCCTCTTGATTGGCCTAAGGCCACAAAATCACTTGGGGGCTTGGTCGAACCCGAACCATGACCATGCCATTTTGTCGGCATAAATGCCATGGTTTCATTTGGGGACCTGGCTGACTAGAACCATAGTTACACCTAACGGGAGCTTGGTCGTGTTTGGCCATGGTAACGCCATTTGATTAGCTTAAATAAGCCTTTTTTGGCAAACGGTTTTGTCATTGCTTTTGCTTCACACTTTTCTTTGAAGGGTTTTTTTGCTTTTTATTGCGTTTTTTAAACCGACAAAGTTTTTTAACCAATCAATTGACGGAACACAGTTCACGTCAATCCGGAGACTATTTGCCCGGTTTGATCCTTGTTGTTAACATCCTCTTATGGAGTAGCACGGTGTTTATCATAACCCGGCACGGTTTACATGGTAAACCAGCGTCATATATATATACAGGAGCTATTATCTCCTCCAACAGTGTGGGTTTGCAAAACTCCACTTCAAGATTGGCCAAGCCAACTTCACACTCAATGATGGCAGGTATTATGTATCTCAAAAATTTGATCATATACTTAAAATTTTGTTTTGGATGTTTTGATTTCATATATACAGACATCATATTCCGCCTGACGGTACAACCGTGGTGGCACTTGACGAATTTCTCATTTCAGAAAGTGTTTTGGAAAGTTCATTACCATAGGAAGAACAAATTATGCATGAAGGCATGTCAACATCAAAGGTATCAGCTAGCCTATTACAAGGCAACATGGTGGCCATAATAATATAATTGTTTTTCACAAAGGAGAGGCAGTTTTAAAACCGGCTTCCGGTTCAAGCTTGGTCACCAGCCTGGCCTGATGGTTGTGGGTCATCCTGCGCCGCTTCAGCCTCCGTTTCTCTACCCAGTGGTTGGAAATCCACAGTTGTCCAGTCGATTCCCATTAATGCTTGAAAAACAGCTTCATCATGGATCAACAATGACGGGTCAATATTGGGAGCGTAAGTATGCTTACGGATTGGAGGGATCAGATTTTCTGATTCGTGGATTGGTGCAGTTATTCGCTTGTTCTGACTATCATATTGCGCTTGATAATGAGACAAGTCTGCTTCTACAGCCAATTGACAAGCTAGCGGACGTACCTCCCGGTTTATTGCTTGCAGATCCGCTTCACCAAATTCTGACCCGTCTTCCTTCAAGCTGGGATAGCCCTGAGCCGCTTCAATAGGATCAAAATCCGGCACCCAGGCTTTTGCCCGGATTAAGGCATTGATTGCACCGGTTCGAGCAGCAGATTCCTTCAGCTCTTCAACCCGGGCAGGAAGCACTGACAGTTTCATCAGAGTATCTTGAATCAAAGTGGGCGCCGGTTTGTTATGAGACGCGGTACAGATGATCCGCTGGGCACCAGTATACAATTGTTCAACCAATGTATAGGCGGCTTTTAATTTTTTCCGCACATCTGACCCCAAGTGACCAATGCGTGTCCCTGAAATACCATAAAGGGTTAATAAACCGACGACTCTGCAAGAAGGCAGAGCCAATTCAGAAGGCAAGCTGGCTTACCAAAGATAGTAGTGGTCATGGCATGCACATGCCGCTTTATGCTGGTCAGTTCTTCCATCACTGGTTTTAGTGCAGCCTCGGCATCCTCTGCTCGTTTGATCAAAGCAGACTTTTCAGTGGCCCAATCCGCTCGTTTCTTCTTGAAGTTGTCCTTAAGTTGTTCCATGGCGCTTAAAGCGCTGGCCAATTCCTCTTTTGCTTTGGAGGTTTCAGCCTGTTGGGTTTTCAGGTTTTCTTGAAGATCGATGACTTGGTTTTCTTTCGTCTTCAGCTCCGCCTGCATGCATACAGATATATGCTTCAACAAATCGGTATAAGGATTGAAGTACCAACCACATAACAAGTTATGCACTTAGCACTTGGGGGCTAATGCATATTCGATCTTCATCTTTCAATTGTTTACAAAGTCCCAAGATCAATACAAGTATTCAACTTGGCACTTGGGGGCTAATGGCTATTTGATCATATATATTCTGATGCGGCAGTTTCAATTACTTAAAGTACCGGTTTAACTACGCTAAGTTGAACCGGCCCTTGGGGGCTACATCACCGAATTTCAAAGCATCAAGATTTATATTATTAAGTCCCGGTTTGAAAGAATATTTCAAACCGACCCTCGGGGGCTAGGAGAGTCAGCAAGAATGGAAGCATACAAGCAGGAAGGAGCATATGGAAGTTACCTCATATTTATCTTTCATCATATTAACCAGACCGGCTTCATAGTCACGACTGGTATACAGCCGGTTCAGATAGCCGGAATGGATATCTTGGGCGTTCAGAGCAGCATAAGTCGTCAGATCAGCGTTCCACTTGCCTTTGCCAAAGGCAGCAAATTCTTCCTTGGCAGAATGTTTGGATAAAGCGACATGATTGCTTGGCTCAGTATGGTCAGTGCCAGTAATGATTACCTCATCATCCTTGTTACCGCCGGTTTGCACTGGAGCTGTTGGCTTGTCAGTAGGTTTTGCTGGACCGGTGGAGCTTTCAATCCAGATGGAACCTGTGGGCTGATGGATAGGACCTGAGGTATCAGTAGGTCTCTCTTCAGCAATAAGATCATCATCTTGCTGCGGTGGATCATCGGGAATATCCTCAGGAATAGCCGCTTCAGCATTGGGTGTCTTGCCTGCTTCAAGAATGACATCTTCTTCGGCCGCTTTGTCCAGGCGGGCCTTCTTGCTTGGCCTAGGTTTGGCCCTGAGAATAATAATAAAATCAAGTACAGCATATGTTCTAAGGCGATATACTGCAAATATCACAATAAGTATAGCTTACCCAAGCACCGTTTTAAGCAGTGGGAGCTGAGTAGCCGATGACTCGCCAGAAGATGAGTGGGAAGTAACCTGGTAATTGGAGTCAGACGGATTAAGAGGTTGACGAAAGCAGCCCGCTTTAGGACAAGAATTGACAAGCAAATTAGAGACCTCTGAATGGCGTTTCCGAACCGGACTATTCGGTAAACCGGCGGAGGTAACTACCTGGCCGCTGTGCCGGGTTGTGCGACGAGCTTCGTGTTGTTGGGTCTTCATAAGAAATTTAGGATCCAAATAAGCAAGAGGATGAGAAAATTTAACTTTCCGATTTGCCTGGCGGATTTTTTCTGAAGGCAAAGTTTCTGAATCGGAAGAGAGAATAATTACCTCTGCAACATCCGCGTGGCTGGCTTCGGCATCATCCTGACAAATATAATCATCAATAAGACGCATGAAAAATAAACCAAGTGAGTCAAGCTCTACCTCAAAGTCCGGATTATCCACATCATCATCAGGGGCCGAATTAGAAGATGTAGTGGTTCTTTTCCTATGGGTAGTCTTCTTCACAGCTTTAGTCTTTTGCCGGGTTGCTTTTTCCGGTTTGTCTGGTTTTTCTGGTTTCTCCTGCGGTAGTTTTTTGCTCCAAAACGAATCATTGCCCTGATTATGCAGACACTGATATTAAACAATGACCAGACATATCAATAACAGATTTAGCAAAGAGAAAAATCAAAGTCTTACAGCTGGCGGTTTGTTGGTGGCACAGAAGGGAAGCAGGCCAGTTCTAGCGCAGACGTGTTCCGGTTCGTTCAACATCTTATTCACAGCCTCTGTGATTTCTTCATCGGAGAGCTGGATTTTTGAATGTCGCAGTGGGTCATCAACACTGTCAGTATACTCGCACATCAAACCAGAGCGCTGACTAAGGGGCAGTATGCTCCATGATATCCAACAGCGAGCGAGATCAACCCCTGTTAAACCATTGGCCATAAAGGCTCTGAGCTTTGACAGTTGGGGAGCATATTTGCTTCTCTCCTGGGTAGTCAATCTTTGAGGAAAAGGGTGTGTATTGCTGAGCCGCTCCGGACGAAAGCCAGGCAAGGGATTCTCACCAGTAGGGGAGGTGTCTAGAACCATGTCTGATTCCACTCCTTGGGGTGACTGTGCAGCTTGGCGTGAGGGTATGTGACCTCTTTCCTTTTCTGAATCGCCACGACGGTTTAGATGGAAAAGATCTCTGAACAATTCCACTGTGGGCTCCTCTTAAAAGAACACCTCACAGAGCACTTGGAAGTGACACATATTTGTAACAGAGTTGGGGCCAGTGTCTTGCGGATGGAGTTGGAAATCGGCTAAAACATCCCGGTAAAATTTAGAACCGGGTAGCTTAAAGCCCCGGGCTAAGTGATCTACAAAAACAACAACCTCTCCTTCTCGAGGTGTGGGAGGGCATTCTATGCCAGGAGCCCTCCAATGGATGGTATCTTTGCTGCCTAAAGCACCAATCAGGACTAAATCGTCCAGTTGATCCTCTGTGACGCGAGAAGGAACCCAATTGCACTCATATACTTGCTTGGCCATGATGGAATCTGCAAGGTAGAAGATCCTGGTTCAAAAATGCATTTGATCAAGGTACGTTGGTATGTGCACTGTTAAACCGGAGACAGAACTATCTGAACCGGAGTTTCATGAAGCAACCAACATCTGGCGGTTCAACAAGGGGACTAATGGCATATACCGGTTTGGAAAATTTTCTATATGGTTAAACCGCCTGATCTAAGCATTGAAAAGCTGAGATTGTGGACGGACAAGTACGCAGAAATAGGTTTCACAAGATTTCTTTACAGCATTGGATCTGAAGCAAGTTCAGAAAAGAGATAAATGCTTAGAGGTTCAAAGGAGCAGTACCGAACCAATGAGCAAAACGTTCATATAGATCTATGGTTTGAGATGCATAAGTGAAGGCGAAGGTCAAACAACTATCGTTGCACAGAGTAAAGATTTTCGGATTCATCTAAAGATCTATCGTATGAGCAAGATGTAGACGATGAACACTGAAGAACTGCGAAACCCTAGGCCAGATCTGCGGGGGAAAGGATAGAAGATTTACCGGAGCTGAGGAAGATGCGGAAGGTTGCCGCGATGTTCTGGTGCGCTCAGGTTGATGTAGCGGCCAAGGATGGGGCAGAGGTCGATGGCGGTGGCGGAGCTCCGAGGCTGGCGACGCGAGGAAGACGAAGAAGGCACGGAAGGAGAAAAGAAATGACCCTTCAGTCCTATTTATGAGGTGAAAGAACATGAGTCCGGCGCGACAATCAAGGGGCCACAAAACGGAGCTGTCGCCTCGATTTCCGCCGATCTATTAAACAAAGAAGCATAATGGATAGCTTCCTTATGATAGGTGACGTCACTCCGGTTTATAGCAGTCAGAGAAGATGACATCATGGCGGTTTACCAATTTATAAAAAGATGTTGAAGATGAAGCTTTTATTAAAGGATTGACTTGAACCCGTTCAAATCAATCTGGGCCCTAATGTTGGGGATATTACTACTGGGCGTAAACCGGCCTATCTGGGCCGGGTTAACTTCGTCAGTAGTTAAGTATGTTAAAGCCCAAGAAGACAGAGGAGGGCTCAAGGCCCATGGTCGGTTCAAGGCCTGTAGCCGTAAACCGGCGTTAGTAGTTAACCTGTATTATAAGTTAGGAATAAGTAGAGACCAAACCAGACACATCTATGAGCCGGTATTGGGACTCCGTAAGCCGGAGGGAGTCACCCGTGTATATAAGGGGACGACCCGGCGGCGGTTCAAGGACAACAGACAACAACTCGAGACATAGGCGAAGCTTGTTTGCTCCCTAGTCATCGAAACCCCATCAATTCCATAACAACTAGACGTAGGCTTTTACCTTCATCGAAGGGGCCGAACTAGTGTAAACTCTCTTGCGTCCTTGTGTCCGCTTTAACCCCTTCAAGCTAACCCGTCGCGATGGCTCCACGACTAAGTCCTTTCTCTAGGACAACTGCCGTGACAAAACCACAACAGGGCGCGTCTCTCGAGCAGCAAGTGGAGGCTTGCAAAGCCGCTCTCACGTCACTGAGGGGGACGCCTGCCGAGGAAGAGGAGGTCTGGAAGCGCGAGGAGGCGTTGGCTCTGGAAGCCGTGGAGCGTAGCCTCGAGCTTGAGCAACTGGATATGAGGGAACCTCAGGTTGCCCAAGTGGAAGATGCCGTCGGGGCTCACGAGGCCAAGGTCCAGGAGGAAGTCGACCGCCGGGTGGCCGAGGTTCGCGCGGATCTTGAAGGTCGAAACACCCTGAAGCTGAGGCTTGCAGGAACCGAGGCAGCAGGCAGGACCGCTGCTCTCAGACCCAGGTCAGACGAGGCGGAGAGGCGTGAGGAGGCCACGGACGCCGCCCTAATCTCGATGCAGGTGGACTTGGCCTCCGCCCACACCAAGCTGCTTTCTCTTCAGAGACGGGTTGATGACGCCGAGGCCGTCGCGCGGCAAAACAAGGAGGAAGTGCTTCAATGGTGGACACTGGAGCGCGAGCACGTCCCCATGCTTCAGGGCGTTCGGAACAAGGCTAATACCGCCCCCCACTCAAATGACTATGCCAGTCACCTGACCTTCTTCACCAACGTGGTGACGCGCCTGGAAGCCCGGTCTAACATGGCTCGCCAGCTTGTGGAAGCGAGAAGTCCCAGTCTGCTTGGGCGCGCATTCTCCCGCGTCTTCAGCCACCTCCGGAACATCAATCTCAACTTTGATTTCGACGCCGCTATTGCTCCCGTGCCGGAAGCCATCCGGGGCGACTTGGCGCGATGGGTTGTAGACCACGTGGATGCGCTGGTCAGGGCCTTCGCTTCTGATGATGACGGGGTTGTGGTTGCAGTAGATGAAGGCGACATGGTTGATGATGGCGACGTCGGCGTCGGCGAAGGTGGAGGCAACGCAAACGACGGTGACATCGATGCCAGCGGCGCGTCTGAAGACGACATGGGGGACGCGGCGAGTGACATATCTAGCTGATTCTTGGTCCCTTTACTGGTTCACCCGGTATGCAAAAACTCAGGCATGGCCCCTAAAGATTGTGAGAGCATTTTTGGAGGGGGCGCTCATGTAAGAGAATCATGATTTCTACTCCTTTATGCCGAACCAAGCACTACTAGGAAAAGGCCTACTAATGGCGCACCAGTTTTGCCTACTAATGGCGCATCACTGGTGCGCCATTAGTATCACGCCACTAGTATTTTTTACTAATGGCGCACCACTGGTGCGCCATTAGTATCTGGTATACTAATGGCGCACCACCCAGTGCGCCATTAGTATATAACACCATGCGCCATTAGTATGCCTCCCAGGGCCATATTTAACCATGTGCTTTGGCACACTAATGGCGCACTCTGTAGTGATGCGTCATTAGTATGCATATTAGGTTTTTTTTACTTTTCTGATTTTTGCACAGGTTACAAAATATATTATTTGACAGAATATAGACAATAGAACACAACAACAGCAGATTCATCGAATACAATAGAAGATTAGTCTCCGAATACAATTCATCATATTAGTCTCCGAATTCAAAAGACCGAACAAAGATAAAACATTACAAGTCTCGAGACCGCGAGTATCGAGTTTGTCGGAAGTAATACTAATCCTAACAAGTCCTACTAATCATCATCATACAACTTCTACTCGTTATTCATAACAAGTCATACGATCATCATCTTCATAGTCATCGAATCAACCCTACTTAATTGTTCTTAGCACATGATCATCAGTATTAGGCAGGACCTAAATACCCTATTTAAGCTAAAATAGCATAAAACAATATAGACCCCGACTCTCCATTATGGAGAATGGAGAACATCCTGTCTCCAATTCTTGCGCTTCGCTTCCTTTTGCTTCCAAGAAGCTCCTTACGACTGTCCATACATTTTTCCATCCTTTGATTTTCATGTCTCCACTTCTTTTAGAAATCTTGTATGGACAGTTGAGATTCGTAGGATGACCTGGCTGTATGTTCAAAACATTAAGACTACCTTTCTGATACATCATATGAGGCACACAATTCTCTGGGATTATCTGTTGAAAAACATAGTAATAATTTCATAGTTAGCAATGATGTACTAGTTTTAGAAGTATGCAAAAGATGCACGGATGTCGTAATAGTAAAAATCTTACCAGGGTATCTCCATGGTAGTTACCGTAGTTGAACACATGCACTAGTGGCACGTATTTACCATAATGTTGAGGAGTTTGATTGTGGATAATGTAATTCTCAATGTCAGTACAAAATCCGACCAGATGATTTTTCTCCTTGTAAGTTGTTAATTCAGAGCCATCGGTGTAGTGGGTTTTGTCTACCATCTCCCGCACATTCTTTGAACAATAAAAATAAGATGTCAATGGAAATAAGCTGTCAACTATTTTGAAATAAACAATATAAATTAGCTAATAACTATGTTTGAGAAACTCACATAGCGGTAGAACTGGAGGCGTATCAACAAGGACCCAAATGTCCATATTGTCTTGGTTGATGTCAGGATTACCAAGATCCGTGGTGATAAGCATACCCTCATCAAAACCATACATCTTGCAAAATGCTTCCCAATTTTTGCAACCAAAATGGGTTACGCTCTTAGAATTATATAGATTTACTTCAAAGTCCACATCGTGATGAGTCCTTAGGTGAATTTTCTTTGTTTCAGAAATTTCATGGTCTTCAAAATCCATCCTCTCCAAGACATAGCGCCTTGCATGGCATGGGATAAGCTATACTCGAATTGTAAAAGATGAAAATTACATGTTGAAATAGTTGAAGTCATGCTTAATTATGAAAATAACACTTGTCGTCGTTGTGTACCATTTCAACTTCGAAAGGTCTCCTCGAGCTTAATGCTGAAGCGCCGATCATCGTCCAGGTGAGGCATGTCAGATTTCGGGTTCCGGCAGACCCTTGAGGTTTGAACACTGGGGTGCGCGCGGAGATTTCGCCTCCTAACTACCTCCACTCCTCCGCCTTGCTAGGATCTAAGCTAAGGAAAGAACAACACAAGGGACACAGGGTTTATACTGGTTCGGGCCACCGTTGTGGTGTAATACCCTACTCCAGTGTGTGGTGTGGTGGATTGCCTCTTAGGCTGAAGATGATGAACAATACAAGGAAGAACAGCCTCGCGAGGGTCTGTTCTTGGCTGGGGCGATGAACTGCTGGGAGGAGCTCAGTAACCTTTCTCTCTCTCTCTTCCTGATCTTCTCTATCCTTCCAACCCCTCGGCCCCCTTTGCTCTGTGGGTGCCTGGTCCTATTTATAGAGGCCCTAGTCCTCTTCCCAAATATCAAACGGGAAGGGAGCCAACAATGGCGGGCTAATTTGAAGGGGGACAGCTAGTATCAACTATCCTGACAAAAGTAGTCTTCGCCTGTGCAAAGCTCTGGTGATGACGCCGTCTTGGGCTCCACGGTGACCTCCATCTCGTAGTCCTCCTGGTCTTGGTCTCGTTGCACCAAAACGGCAACCTTTGCCTGATGCCTCGGTACTCCGCGGCTGCACTTGCCCCCTTTGCACCAAAGAGGAAGGGAGGACACTGCGCGGGCTGGCACCCGCCTGGCGCCCCCGGTCGTCATGGCTTGCGTCACGGGCACCTCGTGAGGTACCCCGCCTTGATCTCTCCGCCTCCTCATGAGCCAGCCTGACGAGGCCGCGCCTGAGGAAGCTCCGTGTCATCCGCCCCGCGAGGCTTGGCCCCTCGCGAGGGTCTTGGGTTTGTGTTGGTGAAGATGGGCCGCACTGGGCCCCCCTTTGAGCCACGCCGCAGGCCGCAGGCAGGCAAGTCTGGGGACCCCCGTTCCCAGAACGCTGACAGTAGCCCCCGGGCCCAAGGCGCGCCCGGACTTGGCCGTGCAGGGAGGCAGAAGGGCAAGAGCGAAGTGCCGCGGGCCCTAACAGCCTGCGGCCTTGGGCGCCGCGTGGCGGTTGATTGGACGTGGGCACCTCCACTTCCCCATGGCGCCTCGGCAACTGCACGGATTGGACAAGTCCCTGCATGCAAAGCGGGTCATAATTACCTGCGATCGTGGGGGTCATTGGTTGGCCATCGCCAGTTATAAGTATGGACCGGTGCACGCCCTTCCAGTTCATCCCTCCTTGCTTCTCCTTTTCTTCATGGCCCCGTCAAGGAGGTTCTCAGCCGTAGAGAAGGGGAAGGCTCGCCAGGTTGAGCCCGCCTCTACCCCACCCAAGCGCGGCCGAGGGCGCCCTCGCAAACATCCTGTGGCCACCACGGTGGCTCCCCGCGGCCATGGAGGCGATCTTCAGCACATCGATGGGCGGATTGCTGCGGCCGGGGGGCGCGCTCCGGCTGCGCGTCCCCCTAGGCCGCGCTTTCGCGCTGCTGAAGTGCTGCCGGAGTTCGTCGTGTGGTCGGCGGGGCCGACCAGCACCCGGCTTCCACTTCCTCGCTTCCTCCTCGGCGAGCTCCCGGCCGGCACCCCGGGCGGCCTCTGGCTCCAGGCTGACGGCTGCTGCAGCCGGGCCTCATGGGTCTCACTGGAGGTCTCCGCGACCGGGAGCCTATTCCTGGCCCGCGGTTGGCAGACATTTGCCCGCGCGCGTGGCCTGAGCCGTCGGTGCACCCTACACTTCAAGTTCGACGGCGATGCCACCCTCTACGTGAGGGTGTTTGGGGAAGATGGTCACCGCGCTGGGTGTTGTCCCGAGGGTGACGACCGCGGCTGGGAACCCAGCTCCGGCGATGATGGAGAGGGCAGCGCTCGCGCAGCCGGCGGCGCTCAGGGTTCCTCAAGCTTCTCCGGTTCTTCTTTAGGCGGCGACTCTTCTAGCGGTGGCCGCGGTCAGCCTCCACGCCGTGGTATCTGCTTGGGGGTGGAAACGTGTCTGCCCGCTGTCGCGCCCTGGTGAAGCGCGAGAGGGAGTCCGCCTGAGCTCTGGAGGCAGCTCGGGCCTTCCCTGTGGGCCGGTGTGAGGCGAGCTGCCCCAGATTTGTTCTTTCTTTTCCTTTTTCCTGCGTAACAAAGACAATGGTGTGGAGCCCCACGGGGGTGTGTTTGGGTTATTGTTGTTAATCATTCTTTTGCTTTTGTTACCGTACCTTCCGGCTACGTGCCCGAGCGTGGATAGTTCCCGGCCCCAGCCGTGGGGGGGCGACCGACCCAGGCCCTTTGTTTGTGTCGTGGCGCCCGTGGGGCACGGACTGGAGGGGTGCTCCTATAAGGGGCCCAGGTCGTGAACTCTTTGAATGACTAGGATAGGAACACTCGCGAGGGCGCTCAGCTGTCCCCCCTCGCGAGGCCTTTCACAAGAGAAATCGAGGCCGGCGCCCCAGGGCCTGAGGCCGGCGCTCCTGAGACTCCGGGGCGTGTACAGCCCCAACTCATTATTACGTGAGAGTGTCATGGGCGGCGGGCTTCACAGGCGTTGGCCTTCTTCACAGGCTCCGGGCCTTTTCCAAAATGCAATAGCTTCACAGGCATTCGCCTTCTTCACAGGCTCTGGGCCTTTTCGAAAACGCGATAGCTTCACAGGCATTCGCCTTCTTCACAGGCTCCGGGCCTTTTCCAAAACGCGATAGCTTCACAAGCATTCGCCTTCTTCATAGGCTCCGGGCCTTTTCCAAAACACGATAGCTTCACAGGCATTTGCCTTCTTCACAGGCTCTGGGCCTTTTCCAAAACGCGGTAGCTTCACAGGAATTCGCCTTCTTCACATGCTCTGGGCCTTTTTAGGGGTAGAACCTCCGGAGGTGCTGGATGTTCCATGCATTCTGGACTGGCACCCCCTCCTGAGTCTCCAAGCGCGCGGAGGCGGGCCTGGAAACATGAACAACTTTGAACGGGTCCTCCCACATGGGAGAGAGCTTCTGCAACCCCTCCCTGGAGAGAACCCGCCCGAGCACGAGGTCTCCTACCTCGAGAGTTCTGGGGCGAATGTTGTGGCAGTGATATCGCTGCAGTGCTTGTTGGTACCTCGCCGCTCGTAGCGCAGCTTCTCGGTGACGTTCCTCCCCCAGCACGAGGTCCATCCCCCGCATGGCGTCCTGCTGCGCCTCGTCAAACGCCAGGACCCATGCGGAGCAACGTCTGACCTCGTGAGAGAGGACTGCTTTGGCTCCGTAGACCAGGAAGAACGGGGTCTCTCCAGTCGGCTTGGTCGCGGTTGTGCGAATGGACCACAACACGGACTGAAGCTCGTCGTACCAACCTCTGCTGCAGGCCTCCAGCTTCTTCTTGAATGTCCTGGTCTTGAGGCCCCTCAGGACCTCCGCATTGGCTCGCTCGGCCTGGCCGTTGCTTCGGGGGTGCGCCACTGAAGCATAGCATATCTACATTACAAGGTTAGCACAATATGTTTTGAAGAGGTTACTGGTGAACTGTGAACCGTTGTCCGTGATGATGCGATTCGGCACCCTGAACCGGCTCACGATGCCCTTGATGAACTTGACCATGGAACCCGCGGGAATGGTGCGGACAGCCTCTACTTCAGCCCACTTGGTGAACTTGTCCACGGCGACGTAGAGCTAGCGGTAGCCCCCGGGCGCCCGTGGAAATGGGCCCAAGATGTCCAGCCCCCAGACTACAAATGACCACGAAAGGGGTATAGTCTGCAAGCCTCCTGCTGGCTGATGGATCTGCTTGGCGTGGAACTGGCAGGCCTCACAATCTTTCACTAGTTCGACGGCATCATTGAGCGCGGTGGGCCAATAAAACCCACGGCGGAACGGCTTGCCGACGAGGGTCCGTGATGATGAATGATGTCCACAGTCTCCGCCGTGTATATCTTCCAGCAGTTCCTTCCCTTGCTCCCTGGAGATGCAGCGCAGGGATACATCATTTGGCCGCTTCCGGTAGATCTCTCCATCCTTGATGTAGTACGCCGTGGCCTGGCGTGCCACTCGCTCCGCTTCCTCCTCCTTCTCCGGCAGGGTCCCTTGCGTTAGGTAACTCCAGAGCTCCGCGATCCAACATCCCTCCTAAGGTTCCATCGTCAGGAGTAGGCGTGCTCCTGAGGCCGGGCCACAGGCCGGAGCCCCTGAGGCAGGTGGCTAGGGGAGCTCCTCCCGGGGCTGAGCCATGTTCGATAATGACGACAGGGCTGATGGCTTGAAGAGCCGCTCCTCGAAAATGCCAGGCTCCTGAGGTAACTGCCTGGACGCCCGTTTGGTGATGTCGTCGGCCTCCTGATTGGTGCCACGGGGCACATGCTGCAACTCCAACCCCCAGAACTGCTTCTCCATCTTGTGGACCTCCGCTAGGTAGGCTTCCATGTGCTCATCCTTCGGCTCGTACACCTTGTTGGAGAAATTGACAAGGAGCTGCGAATCGCCCTTGATGGTGAGGCGTTTCACCCCCAGGGCAGCCGCGACCTTCAAACCCGCTATTAAACCTTCATACTCCGCTATGTTGTTGGAGACCTTTTCACCTTGCTGGAAACAGAGCTGCACGGCGTAATAGAGCTTGTCCTGAGCGGGCGATATAAGCACCGCCCCAGCCCCAGCGCCATGCCTGGAGAATGCCCCATCGAAGTACATGACCCAGCCTTCTGGCGCCTCGCTTCCCGGGGACAGGGACCGATCCTCGTAGGCCTTGAGGCCTGGCGCCTCCGTCCATTATGCCACAAAATCCGCCAACGCTGCTCCCTTGATGACTCTGGTCGTGCTGAATTCGAGCTGAAATGCTTGTAGTTCTATGTTCCACTCAGCGACCCTTCCAGCTGAATTAGGGCTCCTGAGCACTCTCTCCAGGGGGTATGACGAGACGACCTTGATGGGGTGACCCTGAAAATAGTGCCGCAGCTTGCGCGAGGCCACCAGTAGCGCGAGGAGAAGTTTCTGAGGCATGGGGTACCGTGCCCTTGCATCCCGCAACACCGTGCTGACGAAATACACTGGGTGCTCAACAAGGTGGAGTGCGTCAGTGCTGGTGGCTCCCTTTGGAGACCGTGGCGCCTCTTGAGGCAATGAGGCCTCCCGAGACTGGCCATCTGGAAGAGGGGCCTCTTCCGCCTCTGGTGCGCCCCTCTGCGGCGGCTGATCCTCCTCAGCCACGGTGGCGGTTTATATAGGCCTTCCTTGTCCCTATTCTGCCTTGTCCCGGGCTGCTGCCGCGGTTTTGATTTGACGCTCCTCTTTGACTGCCACCAAGGCTGCGCTGGCGGAGTAGGGAGTGGCGGCGAGGTAAAGCACCAGGGGCTCTTGAGGGCGTGGAGCCACCATGACCGGTGGGCTGGTCAGGTATCTCTTGAGATCTTGGAACGCCTTGTCGGCCTCTTCAGTCCACTCGAAGGGCCCCTTTTTCTTCATTAGCTAGAAGAAGGGCAGTGCTCATTCCCCCAACTTGGAGATGAAGCGCCCTAGCGCGGTCATGCGCCCCGTGAGCTTCTGCATTTCTCTGAGGGTCTTTGGCGGGCTCATGTCTTCCACCGCCTTGACCTTCTCCGGGTTAGCCCCGATGTCTCGGTGGGACACGAGGAAACCCAAGAGCTTGCCCGAGGGGACTCCGAACAAACACTTCTCTGGGTTGAGTCGTAGGTTCACTGTGTTGAGGCTCGCGAAGGTTTCCTCCAAGTCTTGTATCAAAGTCCTCGCCTCCCGAGACTTTACCACAATGTCATCAACGTAAGCTTCAACATTCTTCCCGAGCTGCGGGCCCAAGGTGATGTGCATCAGCCGCTGGAAGGTCGCCCCTACGTTACGCAGCCCGAATGGCATGCATGTGTAGCAGTACACCCCACACGGGGTTAGGAAGGCTGTTTTCTCGATGTCTTCTACCGCCATCTTGATCTGGTGATACCCAGAGAAGGCATCCAAGAAGCATAACAGGTCACATTCCGCAGTGGAATCGACGATCTGGTCGATGCGGGGGAGCGGGAACGGATCTTGCGGGCATGCTTTGTTGAGGTTGGTGAAGTCGACACACATGCGCTCCTTCCCTCCCTTCTTCGGCACAACGACAGGGTTGGCCATCCAATCCGGGTATCGGACCTCGCGAATGACCCCAGCGGCTTCTAATTTGCGGGTCTCTTGGACGATGAAGGCCTGCTTTTCTGTGGATTGTCGCCTGGCCTTCTACTTCACAGGGCGCACGTTGGGGCACATGTTGAGGTGATGCTCGATTACACTCCTAGGGATCCCTACCAACTGGTCAGGCTCCCAAGAGAATACCTTCTTGTTTGCGCGTAGGAACCCGACCAGGGCCTTCTCCTGCTCGGGTTTGAGGTGGGCGCCTATGGTGAAAGTGGCATTGGTGGATCCGTTCTCATCGACGGGTATCTGCTTGGTTTCTGCCTTGTCTTGGGTGAACAACTATTTCTTCTTGGCGGGTGCAGCCCCCTTGGGCCCGGGGGTCTCCAAGTTGGCGGGCTGTGCTGACGCCGCCGTCTTGAAGGCGAGCTTGAGCACCCACAGCGCGTCCCCGGTGTCCCCGTGCACAATGAGGACACCGCTACTCCCGGGCATCTTCATGAGGCTGTACGCCGGGTGCGTCGCGGCCATGAACTGGGCCAACGCTGGGTTGCTGAGGATGGCGTTGTAGGGGAGGCTGATGGGGGCGATGTCAAAGTCGACCAGCTCCGTGCGGAAGTTTTCATAGGTGCCGAAGGTTACTGGGAGCCAGATCTGTCCCAAGGAGCTGGACGACCTGCCCCCAACGCCTGAGAAGGGCCGGCTGGGTTGCAGCCGTTCCAGGGGTATGCAGAGGAGGTTGAAGGCCTCGACTGAGAGCATGCTGAGGCCCGCGCCGCCATCAATGAGGGTTCTGGTGACGGCCACCTGGCAGATGGTGGGGGTGCACAGCATTGGGAGCGCACCCGAGTAGGCCGAGTTGGAGGGGTGGTCCTCCGAGCTGAAGGTCTGGCCGGTTTCGGGCGCCGCCGGGTCCAGGGGAGCCCCCTGCCGCGTGGAAGCGGCGTTGACCCGGCGGATGAACGGCTTGACGTGGTGACTTGCAGGCGGCGCCTGCGAGCCACCAAAGAGGGCCGCGACGACCGGGGGTGTTGGCGCAGCGTGATGGGCGGGGGAGAGGTTGCGGGGCTCCATGGGTGCGCGGAGCGCGTGGGACGAAGAACCTGCTGGGGTGAGCGAGGGAGTTGCGGTGCGGCCGTCTTGCCGCACGACGGATGCTGGGACGATGCTCGCTGCTCGTCCCCCGCCGGGCCGGTGGCGGCGTTGACGGCAGGTGACGGGGAACGGCGAGGAAGCCCGCCGACAGGGGCCGTCTGGGCGATGCAGGAAGCAAGCGCGGCCCGGCGCTCAGCGCGGGCCCGACGAGTGTCAGACATGGGCGAGATGGTCGAAGGAGAACGGGGTGGTGGAAGACGAATCCCGGCGCACCCCTACCTGGCGCGCCAAATGTCGGATTTTGGGTTCCGGCAGACCCTTGAGGTTCGAACATTGGGGTGCGCGTGGAGATTTTGCCTCCTACCTACCTGCACTCCTCCGCCTTGCTAGGATCTAAACTAAGGAAAGAACAACACAAGGGACGCATGGTTTATACTGGTTCGGGCCACCGTTGTGGTGTAATACCCTACTCCAGTGTGTGGTGTGGTGGATTGCCTCTTGGGCTGAAGATGATGAACAATACAAGGAAGAATAGCCTCGCGAGGGTCTGTTCTTGGCTGGGGGGATGAACTCCTGGGAGGAGCTCAGTCACCTTTCTCTCTCTCTCTTCCTGATCTTCTCTATCCTTCCACCCCCTCGGCCCCCTTTGCTCTGTGGGTGCCTGGTCCTATTTATAGAGGCCCTGGTCCTCTTCCCAAATATCGAGCGGGAAGGGAGCCCACAATGGCGGGCTAATTTGAAGGGGGATAGCTAGTATCAGCTATCCTGACAAAAGTAGTCTTCGCCTGCGCAAAGCTCTGGTGATGATGCCGTCTTGGGCTCCACGGTGACCTCCGTCTCGTAGTCCTCCTGGTCTTGGTCTCGTTGCACCAAAACGGCAACCTTTGCCTGATGCCTCGGTACTCCGCGGCTGCGCTTGCCCCCTTTGCACCAAAGAGGAAGGGAGGACACTGCGCGGGCTGGCACCCGCCTGGCGCCCCCGGTCGTCATGGCTTGCGTCACGGGCACCTCGTGAGGTACCCCACCTTGATCTCTCCGCCTCCTCATGAGCCAGCCTGACGAGGCCGCGCCTGAGGAAGCTCCGCGTCGTCTGCCCCACGAGGCTTGGCCCCTCGTGAGGATCTTGGGTTTGTGTTGGTGAAGATGGGCCGTGCTGGGCCCCCCTTTGAGCCACGCCGCAGGCCGCAGGCAGGCAAGTCTGGGGACCCCTGTTCCCAGAACACCGACAAGGCATGTCGCACAGACCTCGATCGTCTGGCACCAGTCGCACTCCGCCGGGAGACTTTCGTCGTCCCTTTCGTCGTCCGATGATGATGACGACATATCCTATGTTCATAATTCAAAACTACATCATTTAGGGTTTGTCGACACCGAGGTATCCTAAAAGCTAAGCTTTTATCATTTTGGGTTTGTCGACGTTGAGGCACCCTAAAAGCCTAAGCTTTCATTATTTAGGTTCTTATCAACATCGAGGCACCCTAAATGCCAAGGTTTTATCATTTAGGGTTTGTCGATGTCGAGGCACCCTAAAAGCCTAAGCTTTCATCATTTAGGTTTTGTCGACGCCGAGGCACCCTAAAAGCCTAAGCGTACATAATTTAGGTTCTCATCGACACCGAGGCACCCTATAGAAGCCAAGTTAAGTTTTCATCATTTAGGGTTTGTCGATGCCGAGGCACCCTAGGTTGGGCCTAATCACTTGGCACTAGTGCCACCTATGTTGGGTTTATCATCTAGGGTTTATCAATGCTAACGAGAATTCTAAGTTGGGCCTAATCACTTGGCTCTATTGCCACCTATGGTTTAATGTAGCAAGAATGGCGGGGCAGTTGATCCTACTTAACTAAGTACTAAGATACCCCGGCCAATGCATTAGTTGCAAGTACCCCATATGTCCTATTTTTAACAAAGTCATGCTAAAATTCACGGAAAATTTCAGCATGACCTTTGCTGAAAATAGGACATCTGGAGTACCCGAATTTGCCGGAACGGAAGTTAATCGAAATTCTAGCAAACTCAAGGGCCTCTCGGGGTACCTGCAAATTCATCACGACACAATGGTCGGAGACAAAACCCAGCCATACACCATATGGTCCTCTGCTTTCATATGGAAAAAAATCAGCTCAACTTATGTGAGCTTCCATTCCAGATATAATAGGTCACCAAACAAAAAATCATCCAGATATAATGGTACAGCAAAGAAATAGCTTAATCCATGCCTCAGCTTATGAACAGTCATTACTTCAAATACATAAGAAGGAACAATTTATTTGTGACATAGTTACAAATGATGACAGAATAAAGCAACACCCTGCACTAGCCTAAAAACAAGTGAAGTTTCACCCATATAAGAACAACTTTATAAAATCAGAGAAGTTGCTAAATTTTTTGTATCCTTCATATACACTGGAGTACAATGCTTTATAATGTTCCATCGTCATTACAGAAAATTGACAATTGTCCATAACAGTTAACTGAAATTTTTTCCTCATAGCTTGGGTGGTTTAAGTACTAGGAGGCTTTGTAATGTGCAGTACAGGTGCAGTAACAGGCAATAAAACTATTACTCCAACTTAAAGAAAACAGAAAACAGAAAACTGGAGTACTCAACTTGGTACAGGCAACTTAATTTACTTGAATTCAGGGTACATGCAACTTAACGAAACCCCCAACTTGGTAGAACTAATATAGCCCCTTAAAAATTGATTATGATCAAGTTAGATCTACTTAACGAAACCCTTAACTTGGTAGCACTAATATAGCGCCATATGCAACAATTGATTATGATTATTCAGGAGTATTTCACTTGAAGACAAGTGAAGCTACAACATTGTACTCCAGTTATATCAGGGTATAGTAAGCTTGAATTTCAGGATACAGTAAGTTTGAATTTTAAGATAAAACACAAATATAGTTCAGTATAAATCATCACAGGAGTCTTGCTTCAAAATGCGCATGCAGGATTCTATGTTCGCCTCTGTTTTCGAGTTGCTCGACTAGTTGCGACTAGTCGTCGAGTCGCATTGGCAGGGTCGACTCAGCCCGGCGACTGTCGAGCGACTAGTCTCGACTAGTCACAACTAGTTGTGTTTTCTGGGTTGAGCGACTCAATTTTTTTGGGCCCCATCTGTCATATGTTTTTTACTTTATCAAACCACCCCCTGGAAACCTAGATCGAACATGTTCCGCTCCCCCCGACCCAACCCTCTCCTAGGCAGCCGCCGCCGCCGCCCATGGTTGCTGGCTTGCTGCTCCTCCCCTGGTTGCTGCTGTTGCTGGTCTGCTCCTCCCCTCCTCCCATGGTTGCTGCTACTGGTCCGCTCCTCCCCTCATCCCATGGTTGCTGCTGCTGTTGGTCTGCTCCTCCTCTCCTCCCCTAGTTGCTGCCCTCAACCTCCCCTGGTTGCTACTATACAAATTTCTTACTAATTTGTTCCCTGGATAATTCCAATTCCTTGAGAACATGAATAAAATCAAAATTATCCAGAGGTATATCAACACCCATCATTAATGCTCTAAACATAATCTCCTTAGCTACTTAATTCCCCAACCCTAGCTACTTAATTCTCCAACCCCTTTTCTTGTCCAAAATTCTCCAACCCCTAACCCTAGAACACATCAGAAGGAAATCAAGAGGGGGAAGAGGGGGGAGCGGCTCGGGTGCTCACTGGGGAGGTCGAGGGCGACTCGGGGTAGCCGGAGCTAGTCGAGGCGGCGCGAGGGCGGGAGGACGTCGAGGGCGCGAGTGCGCGTAGAGGGAGGACGGCGAGGGAGGCGGCGCTCGGCTCGAGGAGGAGCGGGGGCGGCGACGGAGACGGAGGTGTGGGGGTGGCGTGGGGGCGGCGACGGAGACGGAGGCGCGGGGGCGGCGGCGGTGTGGGTCGGGGTAGCAGGGGGAATTAGCTAGGGGGCGAGGGAGAGGGACGAAGGGGATCTGACGAGAGGGAGGGAATTAGCTAGGGGGAATCTTACTAATGGCGCACCTGCGGTCGGTGCGCCATTAGTAATCTTTTTTTTACATAGCAATGGTGCACCAGGCAGAGGTGCGCCATTAGTAATCTTTTTTACATAGCAATGGCGCACCGGGCTTAGGTGCGCCATTAGTAATCTTTTTTTTATATATAGCAATGCCGCACCAGCCAGAGGTGCGCCATAAGTAATTTTTTTGTTGCATGTAATAATTTTTTAGAAAATGAATATGAATATGAAACAGTAATATTTTTTATAAAAACAGTAATAATTGTTGTTTAACAACAATTGTAGTCTACACTTTTTTATTATTATTTTTTTAAAAATGAAGAGGGGAGAGGAGGCGCCAGAGCTCACCGGGGAGCGGGGGACGGTGCGGGGGTTGCTCGTCGGCGGTGGTGGAGCGGGGGAGGGTGCGGGGGGGTGCTCGTCGGCAGTGGTGGAGCGGGGGAGGGTGTGGGGGGTCGTCGGCGGCGGTGGTGGAGCGGGGAAGGGTGCGGTGGGTCATCGGCGGCGGGGGAGGGTGCGGGTGGGATCGAGATCAAGATGGAGGGGGAATCGAGATCGAGATGGAGATGGAGGGGGATCAAGATCGAGTGTCCTCATGAATATTCAATATTTTATCATATTGAATATGAAAAAATATCATCAAATTTGAAAAAATATTCATGAATTCAAAAAGTGCCCATGAAATTTAAAAATATTCATGATATCAAAAAGTGCCCATGAAATACAACCGAGAAATGAAGACTACGATTTAAATACAGTCGATCTTAGCTAGCTATCTGTTCATAATCTTCTTGCCCTTCTTTTTCGCAAATGGAGTTCTTCTGTGGAACGGACGTCCTTTAGGTAGGGTGGTCCTGCTTCTTCTTGTGGTGTATGCTGCTACTTCATCGTCGTCGTCATGTTCGATCTTCGGGTCGCCGTACTTGTCGAAGTCTTGCTCATTGGCTACTCCATCCATTCTGATGATCTTCCTTTTGCCTCTCCTCACGACAACACGACTGGGCTTTGACAACGGGTCGGTAATGAAGAAGCATTGGTCCACTTGGGAAGCTAGTACCCATAGCTCATTTTTCGCGGTGACGTTTGCGCCCGCGGTCTTGGATTTGGCTTCGGGTATAACCATGGTGGTGAAATACCGGTCTTCTTTTAGGACGCTCTTCGCCCATCTGACACGGAACATCGGGACCTTCTCTCCAGCGTAGCTCAGCTCCCAGATCTCCTCGATCCTTCCGTAGTATCTGTCCTTGTCGTTATCGGTGTAGGATTCCATCGTTACCCCGGAGTTCTGATAACCATCGCTCTTCATGTCCTTGTCCTCGGTGTAGAATGTGTAGCCGTTGATATCGTACGCCTCATAGGTCATCGGGTTGTGCTCGGCGCCCTGTGACAAGGCGAATATGAGTTGTTCTTCCGTGGAAGAATCCTCATGTAAAGGGTACGACAGAAGCTTCTGCTTGAACCAATACGTGAAACATGAGTTGTGCTCTTTGATTATATCTCCGTCCGTCCTCTGTTCGCCTCGGTCATTGAACGTCTTCTCAATAAAGGTTTTGTGCTCTACCACCCAAGGATCGACCACGTCTATGTGTTGTAGCGCGACTAGGTTTGCTCTTTCAAAGTCGGCGAGTCGACCCTCGAAGTCGACATGCATTCCGCGGCGACCCTCACGGTGACCCCATCCAGCGAGCCTGCCGAGGTGCCTGTTGACGGGCAGACCAACGGGGTTCTCGATGCCTAGATAATTCATGCAGTAGGAGGTGCACTCTTCGGTCAGAAAGCCCCTGGCTATACTTCCCTCTAGAAGTGACATGTTGCGAACGTATCCTTTGATGACACCATTCATCCTTTCGAACGGCATCATGCAGTGCAGGAACGTCGGCCCGAGTTGGAAGATATCCTCCATGATATGGACCAGAAGATGCACCATAACGTCAAAGAATGCGGGCGGGAAGTACATCTCAAGCTCGCATAGTATCACCACGATCTCTTCCTGTAGCCTTCTGAGTTGCCTCACACCAACCGACTTCCGAGAGATGACGTCGAAAAAGTTGCATAGGCCAAATAGCGTTTCACGGATGTGCGCGTCCATGATCCCACGGATTGCAACTGGAAGTATATACGTCATCAGCATGTGACAGTCGTGAGACTTCATCCCGCTGAACTTCTACTTCGCTGGGTCTAGGTATCTGCTTATCTTCCCCGCGTAACCGTAAGGACGTTTTACTCCTACGAGGCAGGTGAAAAACTGCTCGATCTCCTCCTGACTTAGAGTGAAGCACACGGGAGGGTAGTCATTTTCGGTCTTCTTGGCCTTTTTGCCTTTGCGACGACTTTCTGTGTCCTGCTTCGCCTCATCATCATCATCATTAGCGTGAAGCTCCTGCCTGATGCCCATTGATTTCAAGTCTGCCCTTGCTTTCGGCCCATCTTTGGTCCTCTCTGGCATGTTGAGCAGGGTACCAAGCAGACTCTCACACACGTTCTTCGTGATATGCATGGCATCAGGGCTGTGAGGCACACGATGGATCTTGCAGTACGACAAGTCCCAAAAAACAGACCTCCATACCTTCAGCAGCGGCTCTGGCGCCTTTTGCTTCTTTCCCGGCTCTGGCGCCTTTTGCTTCTTTCCCGGCAGTGGGCAATCTTTCCAATTTTTCAACAGCCCGTCTATTTCCTTGCCGCTCCTCGTACGCGGGCGTCTTCGGAGTTCGGTTTCACCATCGAACAGATCCTTGCGTTTCCTCCACGGGTCATCGTCGCGAAGCCACCTTCGATGTCCCATGAACACGGTTTTCGAAGACCCGGGATCTCTATCTAGCTGGCGATACGTTGTGTCATCCATGCACCTGATGCATCCAGAAAATCCGTGGACCACCTGCCCCGCGAGATATCCGTAACCGAGATAGTCGTGCACCGTCATGAGCAGTTCGGCTCTCATAGGGAAATATTCTTTCTCTGCGGCGTCCCACGTATTGGCTGGCGTTTTCCACAGCGTGTCTAGCTCTTCTTTCAGCAGCCCCAGATACAGATTGATGTCGTTCCCTGGTTGTTTCGGCCCTTCAATTAGCATACTCATGTGAATGTACTTCCTCTTCATGCACAACCAGGGGGAAGGTTGTACATCCACACAATCACAGGCCAGGTGCTATGTGTGCTTCTCTGGCTGCCAAACGGATTGACTCCATCGGTGCTCGCGCCCAGCACGATGTTCCTTGGATCCTTCCCAAATTCTGGGTGTTCTAAGTTCAACGCTTGCCACTAGCTCCCATCCTTAGGGTGGCTCAGCATCTTGTCTTTTTTATTTATCTCTGGATCATTTGCGTCATCTTCTCGATTCTTCTCCTCCCTATCCGCGTGCCAACGCAGGAGCTTTGCTACCTTAGGGTCCGTGAAATACCGCTGCAGACGAGGAGTGATCGGAAAGTACCACACCACTTTTCAAGGAGCTTTCTTCCTCTTCTTGTATCGAGTGACGCCGCACACCGTACATATGGTAGACTCCGGGTGCTCGCCCCGATAAATGATGCAATTGTTCATGCACACATGGTATTTCACATGCGGTAAATCCAGAGGACACACGACTTTCTTCGCCTCCTCGAAACTGGTCGGGCACTTGTTCCCCTTGGGAAGACGTTCGTGCCAGAATGACATGTTATCGTCGAAGCATGCGTCGGTCATTTTGTGTTTTACCTTCATCTCCAAAGCCATGAGCGTTACTTTCAAGCGGGTATCCTCGGGTCCGCATCCTTCATACAATGAAGTAACCGCATCTATCTCTAGTTGATCCATCTTGGCTTTCTCTCGGGCGGCAGCTCTTGCGTTATCTGTCTGCTTGAGAAGCAGCTCTTGAATATGAGGGTCCTACACCCAGCCCATCGACGGTCCATCGTCATCTGCTCCTCCGGCATCTAGATCTTCATGATCATGCCCTTCGTCTGCTCCAGCATCTTCCTCATCATCATGTCCGACATCTTCTACATGATGACTGTGTACAGCATCACCGTCGTGATCATGTCCTGGAGATTCTTCGTCTTCTCGCCCGCCCGAGCCGCGATGGTTGTCTTCTTGCCCTTCCTCATTTCTTGCCCGTCCCCCATGGACGACTTCAAAGTCATCTTCATCACCTTGCCACCGATAGCCATCCATGAAACACGCAAGAGCAGGTGGTCCCGCACCTGCCCGGAATCCGGGTCCACAATAAGGCTCTTCAGCTTGCATCTTCAACATGGACATCTTATCTCCGTCTCATTCTTTTGAAGCATCTCGGCCTTCACGGAGCTCAAAAACCTATTCACGATGCCTTCGGTCATCGTGCGGACCATGGTCGCCTGCGGGGTAGAGCAAAACGATATTTTAGAACCAAGAAAAAATTTGGCATGACTTCCCCTAAAAATAGGACCAAAAAGAATGCATAGTGCCAAAATTCTCGTCGAAACAGAAATGAATCAACACTCCGGCAAAATATTGGCAACTATCGCATTTCAAATACCGGTACCTGCAAACACAAACATATATGCAACACCACAAACATATGCAACACCACAAACATACATAGATCTAGCTAGGCCACAAAAAGTGCATGTGCACATTGTTGGAGCGAGCTAGGGAGAAAAAAAGTAGATCTACAACATGAAGATAGCTTTCCCCTTACTTACCTATCAAAAAAAAGGTAATTTCAACACTTAATTTTGATGAATCTATGGTGCAAATGAGGTGAGGAGGAGGAGGCAGCCGACAAGCTTAGAGAAGGAGGTGGGGGGAATGAAATGGGGAAAGTGAGTGTGTAGTTGTGGCTGCCCAAAAATATCTAGCTAGCCCCAGGTTACTAATGGCGCACCACAGAGACATGCGCCATTAGTAACCCAACATACTAATGGCGCACCACACATACATGCGCCATTAGTAGTTTTGCAAAAAAGTAAAAAAACTAGCAATGGAACACTATGCAACGGTGTGCCATTAGTAGTTTTGCAAAAAAGTAAAAAAAATACAGTAGTGGTGCACTCTATGGCTGGTGCGCCATTAGTTGTTCTAACTACTAATGGCGCACTCTGCCCGGATGTGCCATTAGTATGTTTGAAAAAATGACAAAACATTTTGTTACTAGTGGCGCACTGTGTGCCTGGTGCGCCATTAGTGTCTTCCACACTAATGGCGCACCAACAGATGGTGCGCCATTAGTATATAGTAATGGCGCACCACATGTCTGGTGCGCCATTAGTGTCATTTCCATCCTAGTAGTGAAGGGTGCGTTTTGGTTGGTCATGAGTCTGATGGCAAGTTTTGTCGCTGCGGCTTAGCTTAGCTGGAGCGGGCCCTGAATCGGGTTGTAAGGTCGAGAGTCACCACAGGGCTCCTGAAGGGTCTGCTGACCCGCCCAAGAGGGCTTTGCGAGGTTCCTGCGCCGATCAGCACGCGTGGCGCGCGTGCTGTGCTCAGCCCCGCTCACGAGGGGCCCGAGAGGGGGAGGCAGCGAGCGTAAGCTCCAAAACAAGGCAAGAACCAGATGGCAAGAAATCGCTTGAATGAGAAAATACACCCCCGCACGCATCGATAAAAGCTCGACTTCAACTTAAATCCAAATCCAAAAAGCAAGGCTACAAAAGAAGAGACCCAAAGAAAATGGCCGCGTCCGGCGCCTAGTCTAGTCTTCTGGTCTTCGAGTCTTCTCACCAGCGCGGAGCTAAGTGCTGCCACTAGGCGTGGGAGGGAGCCCTAGGGCCTGAGGCCGGCACCCCTGAGACTCCGGGGCGTGTACAACCTCACTCATTATTACGTGAGAGTGTCACGGGCAGCGAGCTTCACAGGCACTGGGCCTTCTTCACAGGAACCGGCCTTGCTTCATATCACCAGACGAGGGCCCCGCCTTGCGCCACCCCCTACCATCGCTGGGACGATCGGAAACCGGGTCGGCCCATCGAGGGTAGAGGGGATGCCAGCGGCGCCCTCGGCGACCACGGGTCCTCTGCCGAGGGAAGGGTCGCGGTCGCCACCCCGACAGAGGGCCTACCTCTGGGCATTGCCTTGCTCCACGTGACTCGGGAAGGGGCCTTGCTCTTGGCCCCTTCCACGCAGCCCCAAGCGGGTCTCTCCTGTATTGCCGGAACCACCGTTCGGCGCCGGTGCCTGGTTCATCTGTGACTCATGGTTAGTGTAAGCTTGCTCCTGAGGGATTAGTTGTATCATATATCTATTGTCGACGGTGCGGTTGGCGGGCCTCTCCGGCGGCTCTTGGAAGGCTTCAGCTCCTAATGCTTCCTCCTCCCAACCTGGCCCGAGAAATGAGCCAGGGTCGTCCTTCGGTGTGTACTCCTGATCCATCACGCGGGGCACATAGGTTTCTGGGGCTGTTACCCCAAACACCTTGCCGTAGTGCCCCACACTCCACGTTGCCCGACCCAGCGCAGCGTCCTAAGGATGGTAACGCGACGCCTCGCTGGGGCCATGGGGGGCAACGCTCGTGCCCGTGCTCACCAGAGGCGGCGCGGGGGCAACGGGGCCCCCGACGCTGCCGGCCGTCCTGGGGCCGCCGACGCCCCCAGGCGCACCCGAGGGCGCGCGGTTGTAGCGTGGCCCGTCATGAGGTCCAGTGGCGGCTCGGGAAGGAAGCAGATAGCAGAAAGGCGGCGCTCCTGACGCTACCGCATCCAGCAGCTCGGCGACACGTTCCAGCAGTGCGCCGTGTCCGCTCTCCATCAGCCGGCACCACAACAACTCCCGCGCCACCGTGAGCATGACCCGCATGTTCTCCTGTTCCCACCGGGTGTGTGGTGCCTTTGCTGCGGCGTGGCTTGCGGCCCTTGCAGTAGCTCGCGTTTGCCGTGGAGTGAGGGTGGATAACGCCTGGCCGCGGGGCCCGTGCCCTGCAGTGTTAGGCGCCGCCAGCGCCGCCTGGGGCGTGGGGTTGAGGTCTTCGTGGGCTGGTGTCGCCGCCCGGGCTGGCCAAGCTGCCCAGCCGTCGGAGTCAGCCCTTGGGTCGCCAGACATCGGGGCCAAGGAGCGCCGGTGGGTTGATTAGCGAGGAAGGGACTCTGGCGCACCCCTACCTGGCGCGCCAAATGTCGGATCTCGGGTTCCGGCAAACCCTTAATGTTCGAACTCTGGGGTGCACGTGAAGTTCTTTCCCTCCTACCGATCTACGCCCTGGCTTGCTAAGGTCTCGCGGACGAACTCGACGCACTCACAACACAAAGACACGTGATTTATACTGGTTCGGACCACCGTTGTGGTGTAATACCCTACTCCAGTGTGGTGGTGGTGGATTGCCTCTTGGGCTGATGATGAACAGTACAAGGGGAAGAACAGCCTCCTGAGGTTGAGGTGTTCTTGTGCTTGGTGGACTTGTGTCGTTCTTCGATGCCCCCTAGCTACAGTGGTGTCTAGCTCTATTTATAGAGGCCCTGGTCCTCTTCCCAAATATTGAGCGGGAAGGGAGCCAACAATGGCGGCCAATTTGAAAGGGGGCAGCTAGTACAAGCTATCCTGACAAAAGGTGGTCTTCACCTGCCAAAGGTTCTCGTGATGACGCCGTCTTGGGCTCCATGGTGACCTCCGTCCTGCCGTCCTTCTGGTCTTGGTCTTGTTGCACCGATATGGAAACCTTTGCCTCATGCCTCGGTACTCCACGACTGCGCTTGGCCCCTTAGCACCAAAGGAGAAACAAGGACACTGCGCGCGCTGGCGCCCGCCTGGTCTCGATCGTCATGGCTCACGTCACGAGAGCCCCACGAGGTTCGCCCCGCCTTGATATCACCGCTCCTCGTGAGGCAGCCTGGTGAGGCTGCTCCTGAGGAGGTCTTGCATCGTCTGCCTCGCGAGGCTTGGCCCCTTGCGAGGGTCTTGTTTCCATGTCGATGAAGATGGGCCATACAGACCTGCCAGCACAGCCACGCCATGGGCTGCAGGCAGGCAAGTCTGGGGACCCCCGTTCCCAGAACACCGACAACAACATGCAACGACCTTCATTTAATCTTCTTCTCTCAATGGTCGCATGCACACATAAGTCTGCTACTTTTGGGCGTTAATTATGCCCTGGTCAATGTGTTAATCTCTAAATGTACAATCTTTCACAGACGTAGGGAGTAGGTTGAGCACTTGAGTGTGAGCGTGTGTGTTGCATCATGTGCTGTGTGTCGCATGGGTGCGTGAGTGTTGCATGCACCCATGTGTACGTGTGAGTGTTGCATGTTGCATGCATGCATGCATGCATGGGGCTTACTCCCTCCCATTAACAGGTTCATATTTCAAGCTTCCTCTGTTCCCTCCATATGGTGATACTCCCTCTGTTCCCTAATACGGAGTAGAATCCTCCCTCTGTTCCCAAATGCGGAGTATTTGTCTTTCTAGAGATTTCAACAAGTGACTACGTATAGAGCAAAATGAGTGAAGTGAGCATAGAGGCATAGGGATAATGTAGAAAGGAAGTCTTCGCGATCCATTATTCCCCATCTCGGTCAGAGAGAACTATTCAACTAGTCTTTGCAGTGAAGTGACAATACACGCTGCAGAAAATGGGACACTTAATTAATAAGCTGAACCAGCGTGTTGGTGTTACTAAATCAGCCTTACCAGTACTGCCATCATGTTTGCCAGTAGAGCACGCTTCTGTCTTCCATTAACTGACATATGGGCCCTCTTGTGGTAGACCCACATGTCATCGGTGTAACTATTTACACTCCGAAGGACGGTATATCCTGGTAGTAGTAGTAGAATTGAGATTTAATGCACTTTCTTCCCCGTCTTCCACTCTTCTTCCTCCTCTCTTCTTCTTCCTCCTCTCGTCCCCATCGTCGGCCGCACACCATTTCCCCTCGCTCACTGCTCGCACGCGCGTGCTATCTTCCTTGGTAGCTCGCACATACCATAACCCCCCACTCACTGCTCGGCCACGCGAGGAGAAGCTTCTTCGCTCGCCCGCCCGAATCCACTTCCCCGCTCGCTCGCAGGCACCGAAAACCCCAATGGTAGAACCGACTGACACGCAGAGCAGCGATCAGAATTCCCTCCCCGATGTTCTCTTGGAGCAGATCTGTAATCATATGGACCTACTTAGCACTGTCCCTCTGGCCGCATGCTCGGTGTCTTTGTACCGTCTACTCGTCTGCAAACAGTCGGCTCTTTTCAAGACACCCTGCTTGCTGATGCCCGATCCTCGAAGGTGGTCCAGACACCGACTTGATGATCCTACGGAGGTTACTGTGGTGCCCCTCGACATGCTACCACTACCCGTCCACCTGTCCTTCATGCACGACCACTACTGGGCGGCATAAAGGCCAACTGGATCGTCCTCTTCCACCAATCTAGTAATCCATGGCGTCTCATGGATATCTACACCCAGTGAGAGATCACCCTTCCATCTTTGGATACCGCCGCCATCGAGCCTCGCGGCCCGCCGGACACTCCTGCCTACTACGCACGAGACACGTCGAGCTTTTGGCTCGACCTCTGTTTGCTGAAGGTTGTAATCTGCGAAGTGCCCACACCATCAGAAGACTACATGGATTACAAGCTCATTGCCGTGTTCAACATGGGATTAGTCTATCTGGAATCCGGTTGCCATACATGGTTATGGCCATCGTCGATCCTCTTTACACAACACTTCTGTATGATGCTATAGTGCATGATGGCATCGTTTATGCGGTCGACGCACAGATTGGCTGCCTATACTGGTGGAATCTATTGTCGTGTAATTGTTCTATCTCATCTCATCTTTACCTTAAGAATACGACTGTCTGTTCATTGTTACAAATTTTGAATACATAGTATGTCTATAACCACATCACTGCTATATGTTCCTCTCATTTCCTAGATTTTTATGACCACACATGTTATTGTTAGAGTTGATATGAGAACGATTGGTATCTAATGATTGTTAGAATAGATATTGTGAGTATAACCTCATGATTGCTATTTGTTACTCTCATTTCCAGGATTTTTATAACAACTCATGTTATTGCTTAGAGTTGATATGATAACTGTAGTAAGTGATATGGTAGAATATGAGTAGGCCCTGTCATATCTGTTTTCCTCTCATTGTTACATGATGTTTGAACCATGATATATTGCTAGAATATGAAAGCCATTAATCCTCCTTTTCTAAAAAAATAAAAATAAAATAAAAAAGAATATGAAAGCCATTGGCTTATTTTTTAAACTTGGGGTATGATTATGACCACGGCATTGCAATTCTCTGTCTATGATATGTGTCACTATTATAATAATCTTAATTCCACACATACTCTGAACATGATTGTTTATTTTTGTCCTTTTGGTCTCCAATTTGAATTGTTGCAGTAGACGCAAATGCGCTGACCTTCATGATTCCAGGACCTGGAATCATACCAGCCGATGGGTGGTGGTTTATCGCTCGTTCAGCTGACGGTGGTCATTTGATGCTCATTTGCACGTACCAAAATGACCAAACCATTTCATCACACCACATGCAGTACAATGCCTGGGGTGTTCGTGACATTGATGGCTATGGCTGCTTCATGTTCGAGAAAGATCCCAGCTCCGTTGGGCCAGGCGTATTCAACTGGAGGCAGGTTTACAGCCTCGGCAACCACTCCATGTTCCTCGGGCTCAATTATCTGATCATCCAACCAATCATCAATGATATCACCGGTGATGATTACCGTGCTATGGAACTTCCATTCGCCAGGGGGACTGTCTTTACACATCATACTATGGGTTTCATGAATCACCATATCCATAGATTTGTCGACACAGCTTGTTGCCAGATAATATTCGGTGTGTGAAAGGCATCAAGCTTCCATGCGAATGGATAGATTTTGCAAACCCGACATGCTGCGATGTGGTTCATGCCAACAGCAAATATGCAGAACTTGATTCGTACAAATATAAAAGTAGACTGAGCCATGTATTTTGCTGGTGTAGCACAACCCTCTTTTGTTGGATATTATGTACTGTTGTTAGTTTGAAGCACTCCTTTGGTTTGAAGGATAGATACCTTTCTGGGATCAAGTGCATCCTAACTCACCTGCGCAGGATGTACTAATAATGATGATGGAGATGATGTGAAGTATATATATATATATATATATATATATATATATATATATATATATATATCAATTAGGCTTCAAGTGCGTACTTGTTAGTTAAACCTATCGTTAAAATGTGACACTAAATACGACTAGTAAGTAGTACAGTAGCAGTACTAGTATACGTCGGTCAAATTATTCATCATGTCCACACATTGAATTGACGTGACAACACGCTGCGCGTGAGGTGACACAAGAATCCCGGCGGCGTGTTCGGGTATTCTGGACTTCAGATTTGGAGTACCACTTATTTGTCAAAATATTTCATCATTAACTTAAAACAGTCGATTGATCATACATTGAGTACCATATAACTAGAATTAACCCATGCAAGTCGAAGAAGGATTGGCCGGTGCTGCCGGCTGGCGTCAAGTTCGATCCCACAGATTAGGAGCTAATCGAGCACCTTGAGGCCTAAGCAAGCATTTCTTCTAGCACAATTCCAGGGCGTTCAAAAGGGGCACGTGGACACGTCGCAAGATACAGTCGGAGTGTGGCATGCACGTGATGTGGCACAACACCGACAATACCTTGCCGGTGATGGTCAACGGCTGGCAGACGGGCATCAGAAAGGTTCTGGTGCTTCACACCAACAAGAACTTCGACCAGCAGAGGACCAACTGGGTGATGCACCAGTACCACCTCGTGGAACTAGAGCAAGAGAAGGAGCAGGAGCTGGTCCTCTGCAAGATTTTCTACCACACGAACACTAGGGCCAGGACTAAAAAGATTATAAGTTAGTTTGGTATTGGTACTTGTACTACCTTGTCGTCCGCAAGTTGGTATTGTTGTTAACGATCTTTTGGTATGAACTTGGCATTTGCTTCCAACCATCATGCCGAGGGTCGACATGGATATAAAGCCGAATCATTTGTTTCGAAATGAATTTTTAGGCACCTGATTTTTATTTGATGGGTAGCATAAGCACCCGCCGTTCGAATTCCCAGTTCTCCAAATTTTTCGAAACAAGTGCATGCTCTTATTATCACGATGAAAAACAATATCCATGCTGCATCCCAACTATCAGTCTGTACTTGCAGAATTATCTTGTTTATTGAGCACGTATATTGTTTTTTCAGGTCGAGCAAGTTTCAACTGGGCTGTAGACTGCCCAGACTTGGTTTTGTTTTTAACAGGCCCAGCCCATGACGGCAACGGGGCACAAAGATCCAACAGGTATCTACTGGCCTATAGCCCTCCAGTGTTAGTTATATTTTGTCTTACAACATCCGTAGACACTTTTTTTACTAAATCAAACACACATCCCAGTTCTATTTTCCTCTTGAAACGCATGTCCTACATCCATTTTCTAATCTCTACCTATAGTTTTACTAGTTCATATACACGTATCATTATATTGAAAATACATAAAATTCACTTTTCATATTTACATCCTTATTTTTGTTGTTGTTTTTCCTCCTAGTGCTGATTTTTTACCACTGGTTTTCCCTTAAACGAACTCAATTGTCCCACGTCTTATTTGCTTACAAAAACAAAATGATTTTTTGGCAAATCAATAAGTTCTTAAAATGTTTCTCATTTCAGGATTACAAAAGTTCGGACTCCACCGAAATATGCAAAATAAGGTTGAACTTTTTGACCGTGGTCCTGGGCAGAAAATGGGCTGTAATAAATTACTTAAGAATTAGCAAATGGGCTGCAAATTATTAAAAAATAGCAAATGGGATCTATGTTGTCTGCCACAGATTTGGAGGCTGACTTGTGGGCCTACTAAGTTCATGCGTAGACAATGTTTATCAAAAAAGAAACTTAGTCAACAATCGACTCTACCAGCGTCAGACCATTAGTTGTCAATCTAACGGCAATCGTGCTTCTTCAGTCTCTGATCTTCCTGCCCCAGCCGCCCAAACCTGCGCCGTCGGAACCGCCTGCTCCCGCCTCCCGTGGCCGGCTGTGCTGCCGGCAGGCCTCACAGCCCCATCATATACTCGCATCCCTGGCCTGTCTATCCCTCTACTCACTCACACCTCCAGTTATTTTCCGGCGACAGTAGCCGAACCAGTCAACCCTCATACTCTCCACCGCGTGGGCAGCCATTGCCGTGTCTTCCCCGGCTCCGCGTCATTCCCTTCGTAGGCCTCGCCGTCGTCCATCGCCCTGGTGCTCTCGGCGCGGCATGGTCAACATGGTCAACGAACGACATCCATCGGAAGTGGACTGTACGTGGAGAGGCTGACAGCTGGGTCCACGGCCGCACACAAGGAAATTCCTCCTTATTACGCGCAAAATAATGATTCCTCCACTTGACATTTGGGACCCACCGAAAGGGCCTTTGTATTTCACGAAAAAACGCTACCACCGCTGCCAGCCTAGACCCACCAGCTATATCTTCGCACGCAAGGAAGTGCCTCCTTATTACGCACAAAAAAATGAATACTCCCCCTGCTAGCTGGGACCCAGTATAGTGCCAGGCTGACTTGTGGGCCTACTAAGTTGACGGGGACGGAGGGCTTTGTCAACTTAGTCAATATGCTTGTTCTAGCTCCACTGACCGTACGATGTCCATCCAACAGCCATAGTGCTTCTTCAACCTCTGGTCTTCTTGCTCCAGCCGCCCAAACCAGCACCGGTCGTCCCTCGTGCTCCTGCCTCCCGTGGCCGGCTGCGATGCGGCGGAGGCCTCACCGCCCCCTACTACTCTCACTGCTGGCCAGGCCATCCCTCTACTCACCCAAAACCCCTGTTATTCTGCGGCGACGGCAGCCTCACACCACAGCAAACCAGTGAACCCTCATACTCCTCTACGTGTGGGCATCCACTACCGCGTCTTCCCTGGCTCCGCGTCGTCCCTTTCCTAGGCCTCGCTGTCGTCCACCGCCTTGGTGCTCTTGGCGCGGCATGGTCAACATGGTCAAGGAACGGCTTCCATTGGACGTGGACTGTACGTGGAGAGACTGAGAGCTAGGTCCACAGCCACAGCAAGGAAGTGCCTCCTTATTACGCGCAAAATAATTATTCCTCCACCTGACAATGGGGACCCATCGGACGGGCCACCGTATTTCGTGAAAAAAATGTTTCCCCCTGACTGCTGGGACCCACCAGGTACATCTTCGCACACAAGGAAGTGAGTCTAAAAAAACGATTCGCCCCCCTGACTGCTGGGACCCACCAGCTACATCTTTGCATGCAAGGAAGTGCCTGACAGTCAGGACCCACCTGGTCGAAGCGTATGTAGCATTGTCATTCTAGTCACGAACGTGTACATACATACTGGTCGATGTAGAGGCGCGCACGTGTCGTAGTAGAGGCGCACACGTAGCCTGTACACGTACGTACATCGGCCAGTGTGCAAGAAAGGAAATACGACCACATACGTACATACAGGCAGGGTCTCGAACGCCTACTCGCGCATACGTACGGCCAGGGCTCGTGTACATGGCTGTGTCGGAATGAAGAAACAGCATCGTCGTCGTGTTCATGGGGAGCCAACCGGCTAGGTCGGAACGGAATGCATCGTCGTGTTCAACGGGAGGGCTTGGATGGAACAACCGATGGAAACGAGGCCTGGCGTACCGCAGAATAGAGGAAACGGCCTTGTGTTCGACCGGCCACGTTCGAAACGGGATCCTGTTCATCGGGAGGGGTCTGGCGTACCGCAAAACGGAGGAAATGGACTTGTGTTGGAGCGCTACGGTCGAAACGGGGGTCCTATTGATCGGGAGGGGTGTGACGTACTGCAAAACGGAGGAAACGGACTTGTGTTGGAGCGCTACGATCGAAACGGGGGTCCTGTTCATCAGGAGGGGTGTGGCGTACCGCAAAACCGGACTCCACGGGATACTGTTCATCTCCACCGTCGACCCCCTCCAGCCTCCACGGGCTACTGTTTATCCACCATCGACCTCCTCCAGCCTCCACCCGCGACTGTTCATCCACGGGCTCCTGTTCATCTAGCCTCCACCGCGCGCTACTCCACGGGCTACTGTTCAACCAGCCCTCTCCACGGGCTCCTGTTCAACCACCCCTCCACGGGCTACTGTTCATCCTTCCCACCACCGTCTACTATTCATCCTGTCCTCCATGGGGTGGTCCTGTTCATCCTGCCCTCCACGGGATCCTGTTCATCCAGCCCCAACCGGCTCGATCGATCGGGGTACTGTTCATCCAGAGGCAACACCACGGGGTCCTGTTCATCCACCCCCACCGGAAACTGTTCATCCAACCCCCCGGAATGCTCACTGTTCATCCAGAGGCAGCATCGATCGGCTTCAGTTAGCAACAGTAGCGAAGGAATTGCTCGATCGTGTTCAGTTAACAGCCATCGATCAATCGCTCGGGTTCAGTAACGCATAGCCTGCAGTGCAATCACTAGGGTTCAGTTAGAGCCCAATGCCTCGCTCGGGTTCAGTTAGGGCCCAACGCCTCGCACACATGCGCGTACGTACAAGAGAAACACGCATCGCTCGGCCCCCGACCACCCACCGTAACCGGGGACTCCCCGATATTTTCCATGCCCAGGCTTCTACCAGGGTGTTCTCCGTCATGGACGACCCAAAGAATGTCATGCAGCTGCGTCTCCGGCTCGCCAAGGACGAAAAACCCATTTTCTGTCATGATTTTTTGTCATAGAAGTAGGACCCCACCACATCTATGATGATACTGGGTTTTGTCACAATTATCTTCATAGAAGTGTCATAGGTATGACAGAAATTTATTTCGTTCAGCCAAAAATGTCACGGATGTGTCTTTTTTTTGTAGTGAAGGCCACAACTGGTCTGGTTGATATCCAAAGTTGTAGTTGGGGTTGTACTGAGATGCATCAGCTACTGCTTGAAGGGCTGTAGCATGGAGGCGAGCAGCCTCTGTTGTTCTCTTATACTCGTTTGCCTCCTCCCTAGTTATAAAATATCGCCCATTTTCCTGAAAGTTAAAGAAAGCAGGAGCAGGAAGAGTAACATGGACAACACGCAGTCTATCAAAGATTAGTCGGTATTGGAGGATCTGTTCGTTCCTCTTACAAAAATCGTAGCGTACCATAGCCTCATAATCTAGAAAAGCAGGTGGCAACTCAATATCATACCCTCTAATAGGTACACCCAAATAGTTAGCTAAACGAGTTGCATAAATCCCACCAAATAAATCTCCATCTTTGGAATTATGATAAAACCTTCTCGCAATAATAGCCCCCAAGTTATATCGCTTATTGCCTAAAAGCGCACATTTGAGGACACTAAGATCTGGAACACACAGGTAGCAATGCTTGTGTTTACCATTAATGCATCTTCCTATAAAGAGAGCAAAGTAGTGTATGGCAGGAAAGTGAATGCTCCCTATGGTAGCTTGCGTGATATTTCTAGTTTCTCCAACAGTGATGCTAGCAAGGAGATCAGTGTATTCAGATTTGTGAGGCACACTAAGATTACCCCATTGTGGAATTTTGCATGCACCACCAAAATCTTCCAGGTCCATGGTATCAGATTCATCATAAAGATCAAACAAGATAGTATGAGTATTACGCTTAGATGAAAACTCATACCTCCGAACAAAGGAATTGGTGAGATAATAATACTGTAAGCACTTGTCTGATAAGAAATCCTCAAGGCCGGAATTTTGTACATACGCATAGAACCCATCCTTGAAACCCTCATGATCCATAAATTCATCCGACGACCATTCACACGGCTCCACTTGAGCTTCCCTTGGTGGTTCAGGGTCCAGTTCGCGTATCGCACACCTCAGTGCTTGCTTCCTTGAATAACCACCTTGGTACATTCTCCTAGACATTTTTCTTTCTCTCAAATTTTCTAAAAAAATTAGTGACTCAAAATAAAAGTGAACCAAACTCAACAAAATTGATAGCAACTACTCCTACAAGTGCCTAGAGGCTATATCATGCATCAAAACTATTTGGACCATATAAATTTGATATGCAAGCTCAAGAACAAGGTCACCACAACAACAAAAATTTGCAATAAATAAAGCACTAGAACAAAAACTAATTGTACCATTGGAGGAGTCACATACCGAAGAACAATCCACCAAAGCAGTTTTGTAAATGGAGCTATGAGCAAGAAGATCGAAAATGGCAGCAAAATGAGCAAGAACACGAGTTTGAGCTATGGAGTGATTTCTTCTGGAGGAATAAGGAGTGGATGGTTGCTGGAATAAGTGGAGGGGGGCCACGTGGGGCCCACAAGGATAGGGGCGTGCCCAGGGGGGTGGGCGCGCCCTCCACCCTTGTGGCCACCTGGTGAGGCCTCCTTGTGTGTGTTGAGTGACAAAAATTCTTAAATATTCTATAAAATATCATACTAAATTTTCAGGGCATTTGAAGAACTTTTATTTTCATGTCATTTTTTATTGTATGGATAATTCAGAAAATAGACAAAAAATTAATACTATTTTTGCTTTATTTAATCTACATAACAGAAAGTAAAAGATGGGTACACAGAGTTGTGCTTTCTAAATTCATCCATCTCATATTCATAAGGAATCCATTAACAAGGTTGATCAAGTCTTATTAACAAACTTCTTCCGAATGACATGAAACCGAAGAATTTTTTAATAACACTAGGTTACCTCAACGGGGATATGCATGTCCCCAACAATAAGAATATCATGTTTCTTCTTCACAGTAGGAAGAGGGAATTCAAAACCTCCAATAGTAATAGTTAAAAAAATTCCAATAGAATTGATACTATGAACTTGAGGTTGTTTCTTTGGAAAGTGCACAGTATGCTCATTATGATTAACATGAAAAGTGACATTGCCTTTGTTGCAATCAATAAGAGCCCCTGCAGTATTCAAAAAGGGTCTACCAGGAATAATTGACATACTGTCGTCCTCAAGAATATCGAGAATAACAAAGTCCGTTTAGATAGTAATGTTTGCAACCACAATAGGCACATCCTCACATATACCGATGGGTATAGCAGTTGATTTATCAGCCATTTGAAAGGAGATTTCAGTAGGTTTCAACTTATTCAATTCAAGTCTATGATATAAAGAGAAAGGCATAAGACTAACACGGGCTCCAAGATCACATAAAGCAATTTTAACATAGTTTCTTTTAATGGAGCATGGTATAGTTGGTACTCCTGGATCTCCAAGTTTCTTTGGTATTTCACCTTTAGAAGTATAATCAGCAAGCATGGTGGAAATTTTAGCTTCCGATATCTTTCTTTTATTAGTAACAATATCTTTCATATACTTAGCATAAGGATGCATTTTAAGCATATCAGTCAAACGCATACGAAAAAAGATAGGTCTAATCATTTCAGTGAAGTGCTCAAAATCCTATTCATCCTTTTTATTGGATGGTTTAGGAGGAAAGGGCATGGGTTTCTGAACCCATGGTTCTCTTTCTTTACCATGATTCCTAGCAACAAAGTCTCTCTTATCATAACGTTGATTCTTTGATTGTGGGTTATCAAGATCAACAGCGGGTTCAATCTCTACATCATTATCATTACTAGGTTGAGCATCAACATGAAAATCATTATTAACATTATCACTAGGTTCATGTTCATCACCAGATTGTGTCTCGGCATCAGAAATAGAAATATCATTGGGATTCTTAGGTGTGTCTATAGCAGGTTCACTAGCATGCAAAGTCCTATCAGTTTTCTTTTTCTTTTTAGTATGACGCCTAGGTGTATTAGTATTAGTTCTCTAAGAATCCTGCTCAACTCTCTTAGGATGGCCCTCAAGATACAAAGGTTCCTAGGTCATCTTACGACCTCTAGTCATAACCCTAACAGCATTATTATTTTTCTTACTATTCAACTCATTAAGAAAATCATCTTGAGCTTAAAGTACTTGTTCTACCTGAGTTGTAACCATGGAAGCATGTTTACTAATAAGCTTAAGATCATTAACAGTTCTATTCATATAATCACTCAAGTGGTCAAGCATGTAAGCACTACGTTTCAATTGTCTACTAACATAAGCATTGAAGTTTTCTTGTTTAACAATAAAATCATCAAACTCATCCAAGCATTGTCTAGCAGACTTATTATGAGGAATATCACCTTCATCAAATCTATGGAGAGAGTTTACCTCTACTACCTGTGTAGGGTTATCAAGACCATGTATTTCTTCAATAGGCGGTAAATTCCTAACATCTTCAGCTTTAATACCTTTTTATTTCATAGATTTGTTTGCCTCTTGCATATCTTCAGGACTGAGAAATAGAATACCCCTTTTCTTCGAAGTTGGCTTCGGAGTTGGTTCAGGAAGCGTGCAATCATTATCATTACTCCATATATTATTCAATAGTAGTTCAACTTGCTCAACAGTTCTTTCCCTAAAAACACAACCAACATAACTATCCAGGTGGTCTCTGGAAGCATCAGTTAGTCCATTATAAAAGATATCAAGTATTTCATTTTTCTTGACAGGATGATTAGGCAAAGCATTAAGTAATTAGAGAAGCCTCCCCCAAGCTTGTGGGAGACTCTCTTCTTCAATTTGCACAAAGTTAAATATTTCCTTTAAAGCATCTAGTTTCTTATGAGCGGGGACATATTTTGTAGAGAACTAGTAAATCATATCCTGGGGACTACGTACACAACCAGGAGTAAGAAAATTAAACCATACTTTAGCATCACCCTTTAACGAGAAAGGAAACAATTTGAGAATATAGTAATAGCAAATTTTTTCCTTGTGAGAAAATAGGGTGGCTATATCATTCAATTTAGTAAGATGTGCCACAACAGTTTCAGATTCATAACCATGAAAAGTATCAAATTCAACCAAAGTAGTTAACTCAGGATCGACAGAGAATTCATAATCCTTATCAGTAACAAAGATAGGTGTCGGTGTACAAAAGTAGGGGCCTTTCTGTACCCCTTTACTTGTGCACGGGCAGTCATAGCCACACCTGTAGCCATGCTTGGCGGGGCAGAGGAAGGAAAGATACAAGACTGTCAAGGCAGTACTCAAGCCAGAAGCATGAAGAGCGAAGGGACAAGATGGGCTTCCCCCGGCAAGAGCCTTGTCGGGGGCAACTTTCCCAACACCAGCAAGGCCACCACCCTTGATCCTGAGCACTCCGACACCATCGACAGCGTCAAGACCAAAACTCAGGGGTACCTTGCCTAGTGGCATGCAGATATTTGTGAAGACCAAAGGCCTGCAAGCCTAGATGGGAACCAGAAGATGAAGGCCCCCGGCAAGATCCTTGCCGAGGCCCCCGGCTTGCCGGGTACAGATGAAGACCCCCGGCAAGATCCTTGCCGGGGACGACCATGAGGCCCCGGTAAGATCCTTGCTGGGGACGGCCACGAGGCCCCGCCAAGACCCTTGTCGGGGGTGTCTGCGGGGCTGAGGACAGGCCCACACTTGCCAGAGTTTCACTTCCCCGCGCCCGTTCCGACGTGGTGGCCAGCCCGCCAACTAGGCAATCGCCTGCGTGGCAGCATGCAACTTCTAAGCCAACTAGCAAAGCACCTGCATGGTGGCATGCAGATCTTCGTGAAGCCCCTGCCACTGCACCAGCTCAGCAGCCAGCCAGCGTGGCGTTGCATGCCTCGTCATCTTGGACGCGCGTCAGAGCAAGGCGAGGCGGCGACGGACGGAACGAGCTTCTTTGCCGTCCCCGATAAAGCAAGAGGGCACGTCGACAGCGCATTAAATGCATTTGTCCTACGGTGCCAAGCGATAGGCTTGTACACTATACATACTTTCCACCTCGTGTGTGCCACTGTGGCAACCCCTTTGACATATAAAAGGAGGCCCGAGGCATACTGAGGAAGGATTCAGACTTTTTGGACTAGGCATGCACCGCAGCTAGTTCAGGAGCTCAAGAACACTAAATACACACAAAACAGGACTAGGGTTTTACGCATCGTTTGCGGCCCGAACTTGGGTAAAAATCCCCCCATGTTGATCTTCTAGCCCCGCTCTTTGCGCAGCCCCATGCCCCGCCAACCGTAGAAGGGACTCCCTGAGGGATCCCATAGGTGTCATTCCTGAGCCCCAACAATAGGTGAAGTAGCAAAACTGGGGTTATATTTCATTCTAGCATTCAAGGATTTTTCTTTCAACTTAGCTAAAAAATTCTTAAGATCTTCTCTATCATCGCAAGCAAAGAAGTCTCTAGCAGTTTCTTCATTCATAACATAACCCTCAGGTACAACAGGCAATTCATATCTTGGGGGGCATCATAATCTTCAGTTTCAGTAATTTCATTCTCTCTTACCCTAGCAAGTTGTTCATCAAGAAATTCACCTGGTGGCACAGTATCATCATGCATAGAAGTGGCATCATCAATAACATGTGACATATTGGAACCAATAGTAGGTGTAGGTGTCGCAAGTTTACTCAAAACAGAAGGAGAATCAAGTGGAGAGCTAGATGGCAGTTCCTTACCTCCCCTCGTAGTTGAGGGAAAAATCTTAGTTCTTTGATCTTTCAGGTTCCTCATAGTGATCAACAGATATAAATCCCAAGTGACTCAGAGAATAGAGCTATGCTCCCCGGCAACGACGCCAAAAAAGGTATTGATAACCCACAAGTATAGGGGATCACAACAGTTTTCGAGGGTAGAGTATTCAATCCTAATTTATTGATTCGGCACAAGGGGAGCCAAAGAATATTCTCAAGTATTAGCAGTTGAGTTGTCAATTCAACCGCACCTGAAAGACTTAATATCTGTAGCAAAGTATTCAGTAGCAAAGTAGTATGGAAGTATTAGTAACGGTGGCAAAAGTAACAGTAGTAGTATTGAAGCAATCAGAACAATGGCAACGGAAAAGTAACGGAGCAAAGATCAATATGTGAAAAGCTCGTAGACAATGGATCCATGATGGATGATTAAGTCGGATGGCATTCATCATGCAATGGTTATAACATAGGGTGACACAGAACTAGCTCCAGTTCATCATTGTAATGTAGGCATGTATTCTGAATATAGTCATACGTGCTTATGGAAAAGAACTTGCATGACATATTTTGTCCTACCCTCCCGTGGCAGCGGGGTCCTATTGGAAACTAAGGGATATTAAGGCCTGCTTTTAATAGAGTACCAGACCAAAGCATTAGCACTTAGTGAATACATGAACTCCTCAAACTACCACTACAAAAAAAGACTCATCCGTGACATTTTGGGCCGAACGAAATTTTTTTCTGTCATACATATGACACTTCTATGACGATAATTGTGACAAAACCCGGTATCATCATAGATGTGGTGGGCTCCTACTTCTATGACAAAAAATCATGACAGAAAATGGGCTTTTCATCCTGGGAGGGCCGGAGACACAGCTGCATGACATTCTTTGGGCCGTCCATGACGGAAAAAACTATGGTAGAAGCGAGGGGGAGGAAAATTTCGGGGAGTTCCTGGTTACGGTGGGAGGTTGGGGCCGAGCGATGCGCGTTTCTCTCGTACATGTATGCGCGTGTGTGCGAGGCGTTGGCTCTAACTGAACCCGAGCGAGGCGTTGGGCTCTAACTGAACCCGAGCGATTGCATTGCAGGCTACGCGTTACTGAACCCGAGCGATCGATCGATGGCTATTAACTGAACCCGGTCGAGCAATTCCTTCGCTACTGCTGCTAATTGAAGCCGATCGATGGGATGAACAGTGAGCGTTGCGGGGGGGGGGGGGTGGGATAAACAGTGAGCGGTGGCGTTGCCTCTGGATGAATAGGACCTCGTGGTGTGGTGGAGGGCTGGATGAAGAACAAACAGTGGAGGGGTGCCCGTGAAGGGGTGGATGAACAGGACCCCGTGGTGTGGAGGGCTGGATGAACAGTAGACGGTGGAGGGGTGGTTGAACAGGACCCCCTGGTGTGGAGGGTTGGATGAACAGTAGACGGTGGAGGGGTGCCCGTGGAGGGGTGGTTGAACAGGACCCCGTGGTGTGGAGGGCTGGATGAACAGTAGATGGTGGAGGGGTGGTTGAACAGTAGCCGGTGGAGTAGCGCACGGTGGAGGCTGGATGAACAGTCGCAGGTGGAGGCTGGAGGAGGTCGACGGTGGATGAACAGTAGCTCATGGAGGCTGGAGGGGGGCGATGATGGAGATGAACAGTATCCCGTGGAGTCCCGTTTTGCGGTACGGCACACCCCTCCCGATGAACAGGACCCCCGTTTCAACCATAGCACTCCAACACAAGTACGTTTCGTCCGTTTTGCGGTACGCCACACCCCTCTCGATCAACAGGACCCCCATATCGACCGTAGGAGGTCCGTTTCCTCTGTTTTGCGGTACGCCAGACCCCTCCCGACGAACATGATCTCGTTTCGAACGTGGCCGGTCGAACACAAGGCCGTTTCCTCCGTTCTGCGGTACGCCAGGCCTCGTTTCCATCGCCTGTTCCATCCAAGCCCACCCGATGAACACGACGCATTCTGTTGCCTCCCCATGAACATGACGCATTCCGTTGCCTCCCCATGAACACGACGACGATGCTGTTTCTCCGTTCCGACCCAGCCATGTACACGAGCCCTAGTCGTACGTATGCGCGAGTAGGCGTTCGAGACCCCGCCTGTATGTACACATACGTGGCCGTATTTTCTTTCTTGCACCCTGGCCGTTGTACGTATGTGTACATGCTACGTGCGTGCCTTTACTACGACACGTGCGTGCCTCTACATCGACCAGTATATATGTATGTACAAGTTCGCGACCAGAATGACAATGCTACGTACACTTCGACCAGGTGGGTCCCGACTGTCAGGCACTTCCTTGCGTGCAAAGATGTAGCTGGTGGGTCCCAGCAGTCAGGGGGGCGAATCGTTTTTTTTGCCCAGACGCACTTCCTTGCGTGCGAAGGTGTAGCTGGTGGGTCCCAGCAGTCAGGGGGAAACGTTTTTTTCACGAAATACGGTGGCCCGTCCGGTGGGTCCCCACTGTCAGGTGGAGGAATAAGTATTTTGCACATAATAAGGAGGCACTTCCTTACTGCGGCCGTGGACCCAGCTGTCAGCCTCTCCACGTACAGTCCATGTTCGATGGAAGTCGTTCCTTGACCACGTTGACCACGCCGCGCCGAGAGCACCAGGGCGGTGGACGACGGCGAGGCCTAGGAAGGGGATGACAAGGAGCTGGGGAAGACGCAGCAGTGGAAGCCCGCACGGAGAGGAGTACGAGGGTTCACTGGTTCGGCTGCGGTGTGAGGCTGTCGTCGCCGCAGGGCCTGGCTAGCGGCAGGAATAGTAGGGGCGGTGAGGCCTCCGCGGCAGCACAGCCGGCCGCGGGAGGCAGGAGCATGCGGCATGACCGGCGCTGCATTGGGCGGCTCGAGCAAGAAGACCAGAGGTTGAAGAAGCACTACGACCGTTGGGTGGACATCGTACGGTCACTGGAGCTAGAATCGTTCATATTGACTAAAGTTGACAAAGGCCCCCGTCCCAGTCAACTTAGTAGGCCCACAAGTCAGCCTCCCACCATGGTGGGTCCTAGCTAGTAGGGGGAGTATTCATTTTTTTGTGCGTAATAAGGAGGCACTTCCGGTGGGTCCGAGCCGACAGCGGGGGGAACGTTTCTTTTCACGAAATACGCTGGCCCATCTGGTGGGTCTGAGCAGTCAGGGGGGAACGTTTTTTTTGCGAAATAAGGTGGCCCGTCCGGTGGGTCCCTGCTGTAAGGTGGAGGAATAATTATTTTGCACGTAATAAGGAGGCACTTCCTTGCGGCCGCCTGGACCCAGCTGTCAGCCTCTCCACGTACAGTACTCTTCCGATGGAAGTCGGTCGTTGACCACGTTGACCACGCCGCGCCGAGAGCACCAGGGCGGTGGTCTGGACGACGGCGAGGCCTAGGAAGGGGATGATGCGGAGCCGGGGAAGACGCGGCAGTGGAAGCCCGCGTGGAGAGGAGTACGAGGGTTCACTGGTTCGGCTGTGGTGTGAGGCTGCCGTCGGTGCAGAATAACAGGGGGTGTGGGTGAGTGGAGGGATGGCCTGGCCAGCGGTGGGAGTAGCATGGGGGCGGTGTGGCCTCCGCGGCAGCATAGCCGACCACGGGAGGTAGGAGCAGGCGGCATGACCGGCGCTGCTTTGGGCGGCTGGACTAAGAAGACCAGAGGTTGAAGAAGCAGTACAGCCGTTGGATGGACATCGTGCGGTCACTGAAGCTAGAAACGTTTATTATTGACTAAGTTGACAAAGCCCTTGGTACGCTCCAACTTAGTAGGCCCACAGGTCAGCCTCCAAAACGGTGCGCCCCAGATGTCAGGGGGAGGAATCATTTTTTGGGCGGCCGAAGCTAAGAATATCCGAGATTAAAGAAGAAGCACGACATCCGTTGGATAGACATCCAACGGCCACTACTGCTAGAACCGTGTGTTGACTATAATAAGTTGGCAAAGCCTTGCATACGCGTCAACTTATTTTTTTAGGGGATGCGTCACTTAGTAGGCCCACAAGTGTGTGGCAGAGAACTTATAGCTCATTTGCGTTTTGTAAGAATGTACAACCCATTTTGGAATTCTAATGGAATTTACAACAACCCATTTATAGTTTGTTAAAAGTACAACCCATTTTCTAGCTAGGACAATGATTAATAATTTCAACCAACCGTTGAAGACAGAATTCAATAAAATTTCCCACATTTTGATGGGCTCCAAAATATTTTTATCCCGAAATTTCTAGTCAGATTAAATATAAATTTGTATTACGTAAAAATCCAACGAAACATTGCGCGCGTAACAATGAAAATTTAAGATTTTCAAAATCCATAAATAATATTTTATAAACTAATTTCGTGTTTGGTGCAATTTTTATAGTTACTGCCCAGTTTTTATAATTACATCCCATTTATTATTTTTTAAAGCCCATTTTCCTGTTAAGCCTAATGCATCCCTCCTAGGAAAGATTTGCAGCCCAGCGGGGCGGAGAATAACAAGTTGACCTTGCCTGGGTATTCCTCAAAAAGACATATAGATGGGCTAGCCATTTTCATCTTGAAAAAATTAGTATCTGGGCTGGATATCTGGCCTGGGCTAGACGGGCCACAGCCCGCCCAGTTAATACCCTGCTCTCCTCTGAACAACAACGAAATCATCGCCAAGAAAAACTCTGCAGTGCTCACACCTCAAAAACACAAATACTGCTCAAGCTGCTTGGTCCCAGCTGTCGGCCGCACCTTGTGCAATTCTCTCGTTTAAATTGACTACATAGGTTGACAATGGTGTGGGACCGTGATGTCACGAAACCAGGAGAAAGCAAAAAAAATATAGTTGTACATAATAAGGAGGCACTTGCGTACGTACGGCTATGGCCCTAGTGGGTCCCTAGTGTCATCCAGTCAAAATAAAGTCATCTCCTCAATCCTCATGTTCGTTGACGATGTTAACAATGCTCGGCGCTACAACAAGTGCAACAACTTGAAGGATAACGGAGAGGGCCTCGCGGGCCCTACGGATGGTCTGATACAGTGCCCACTACTCATTCAGGAAGCCAGGATCATCGGACACCTATGAGCACCTTCTAGAAACTGAGATGGCATGATACGGTAAGGCCGCACTTGAGAGCTCTGGTTTATTTCAAACCTGTATTAACATAGAAGTGTAATTTACTCGTCATTGAAAACAACGCGTAAAATACAGGCGTAATGAAACCGTGGGCCCGAGGTCTGTAAGTAAAACCGGCGGGTTACGCGTGTAATTTGAGAGACCAGTGTATATTTTACGAGCACTGCTATATGGACGACATTACCAGACGATACATGCACGACGTGCGTATCATGCCATCCATGGGAAAGGCTGAAACAGCAGCTAACGGCTGGATTAGCAATCGTCTGAGTGTCGTTCAGCGTTTTTATCGTGTGTCAAGTACTTCCGATATTTTACTAGTCGAAATCGACCAACCAAGCGCCTTCACCCGAGACCATCTGCTTTAATTTACAAGCATCAATTTTACAAGCGGTTTTGGTTGGAAAACGACGATCCAGTCACGGCCTAATATCATGAGTTGGTCAGAAGATCATATGGTTTCACTTCTAACCTACCCGACTTTTCGTATAGGCTATGAATGAAACATCAGACGATGAACTTCTTAAGCACGGAAACAACAGAAGAGGATGATCTTCTTAACAAGCAAATCACTGGCATTAGATCGACATGCAAAACAATAAGAAGCATTATTCTCAGGAGGCACGGTGAACAGCTCGTGATGCCGCATGCCACAACATTCCAAGCTCAACTTTGCAATCAAACACAAGGCCTGGCATTACATAGACAATATTCAGAACAAACTCTTAACACAGGAATATCTCAGCAGAGTAACTATTTACTTCTAAACTGAACACAAGAATAGGAAAAAAACACTCGACGCTGCTCACAGAAAGGGCGTCCCACTCAAAAATATCAAATGCATGTCTTCTGACTAACATCAATGAGCAAATTTTGACAAGGTTTTCCAATTCCAATATATTAAACTAACGTCTTCTTGCTAACATCAATGATTAAACTTTGACAAGCTTTTCCCATTCAAAATATGTAATGCCTATGATCGTGGAGTCCTGTTGTAGCTTTTATACTTGTTTGGGCACTTTTTGCCCAGGGCACTCCACGTATTGTTAAATTGCCAATGGTCTCTGCAGACTAGTCATGTCATCGGTGTCTAATAATACTCTGTAAAGCTTCTCGGTCATTCCTTCTGTAATGTAGTGCAAACAATGACTGCTTCTTTCTGCAAAGTGGAACGACCAACTAGACCCAGTAATGCAGCAGTTTGCCTTACACATTGGCTCCTTTTGTGTAGTTCAACTAAAATCGAAGTCGGAATAAAACCGAGCTTTAATTTTGATATCCCTGTAAGCAACAATAGGTATAAGGGAAAGAATTACTAAGAAATAACGGTTGATGACTTTTGTGTAGTTCCACTAAAATCGACTTGAGCATCCCTGATGGCAAAGATATTGAAGAAGTGTGATTAGAATAATAGTACTGGCACTAGTTCATGAGACATAAACTCATCACAAGTAGAAGCCGGTAGAAGTAGAGAAAGATCGACATGGAGATGGAGCTACGGCAGTGGAGCAAGCCGGCTCCAAAAGGAAGATGGACTACCTGGGACGTCGGGCTGTAGCTAGAAGGGAGGTTGGGACGCGGCATCGGCCCATACCGCGGTGACCCCCGATTGGGACGCACCAACTGTGGGTTTTCTCCCTCGCCGATGTCGACCGCGTCTACGTAGAACATTGTTCCCTTCCCCCAGCTGCGGGATCAGGCCCATCGTTCTATGCTTGTGAAGAGAGCAACCTAAGCAAGCAGGCTTGTAGCTTAGGTTCATGCTAGTGTATATATAGTGGTTTTCTTTTTCTCTCCATATCAACCATTTTATATTGCGTACATGTCATTCAAGAGTAAAATGACGGTTGCTTCTTCTGACTAACTTACTATGTGATTTGACTACTCCTTAGTGGCCCCTACACGTACTCCCCCTATGTGTATGCAACAGTCACACGTACACATGGACGCAAAAACGTGCGCGACGCCCTAATGCATGCATGTCCGAGCACACGACGGAACACACACGGTCACGCTCAAGTGCTCAACCTACACGTGCATGCACACACATACCCAGTCAGGGTGAGCTAGTGACCGTATGAACACTGGAAAATATATATATTGAGCGCAATGAGGGTATTATGAAGTCCACTGACCGTATTTTTACAAATATACAGTGACAGAAAGTGTATTTATCTCGTTTGAAATTAAGCCATATTAACCGGAGAGGAGGCAGCATGGACTAGCATTACTTTTCCGTGTCCCGTCAACTTGCCAAACGAGGAGAAGGTTGCAGGGCGGGAGAAGCTTGCGCGCGGTGGCTCGCAGGACAAGGAGAAACTTTTGACTAATGCAAGCTCTCCCTCGCTCAAGTAGTGGACGTGCAACAGTTAATTCGGTGTCAGATTGCCAGAATCATACACTATACTACTACTGCTATTATTGTTCGACTTTCCAACAGCCAAGCGCAAAGTTTAGGCATTCTTTGGTTCACATGATAGGAATTTTATAGGAATAGGAAAATCATAGGAAGTGAGATGACATGCATGTCAATTCCTATAGAGAAAGAGATGTCATTTGGTGCATAGGATAGGAATTTTTCGTCTAGGCTAATGTTTTTTTCCTCCAAAACGTGAAGGATTGATTCCTATCCTACATAGGAATAGGAATCCATTCCTACAAACCAAAGGGCTTCAAAGGAATTTTTCCTTTGCAAATCCTATCCTATATAATTCCTACAAAAATCCTACAAACCAAAGGAGGCCTTACTAGTACTACTACTATAGTCCATAAAGGTACGTACTATACTAGTACTAGGAACCGGATGGAGGAGCATCTACACTCTTATTATAATTTTAAAATGTGATAAAGCAATCTTGAACACATTTGGTTCTCTTCGAGGGTTCTCGCATGTGATAATGGAAGTCGATTGCATGGAACACTCGCCACAATTCTCGCTTAATTCTAGCTCATATCCTGTTACAAATGGTAGCGCTCAGTAATATTTCCTCTTTTTTTGTTATTCAGCATGTAAACAGGTCAGCAAACCTTGTGGCGCATCTTCGTGCGAACCGTGCTTGCTGCACTTTGAATGTGGCCGAGAGCTGGCTTGATGAAACACCTTGCTTCGTACTTCTTTTTTTGTGGGGTACCTCGCTTCCTAGTGACCAGTGTCTTGGCTGATCGTCCTAAGAATGCTTATATATGAATAAAGCTCTCTCATTTACCCGCAAAAAAGATTAAGCCATATTAACCAGAAAGGAGGGAGTATGGACTAGCACTACCCTTTGGTGTGTCCCGTCAACTCGCAGAACAAGGAGAAGCTTGCAGGACAAGGTGAAGCTCACTTACGCCTTTTGACTAATGTAACCTACCCTCGGTGGACATGCATCAGTCCATTCGGTGTCAGATTGTCAAAGGCATGCACTGTAGTACCCAACATGCGGAGTACCATCATTGTTCGACTTCACGAAGGGGCGAAGAGCCAAGCGCAGTAGTATGCGTACTTGGTTTTGCACCTTCATACTACTCCACCCCCCGTCACAGTTTACAGGGCGCGCTTCATTATGATGCATTTCTCTCAATGCATTTCCACCACCAGAGAGACTTTAGACGCGTTTGATATAATGCTCAATTAATTAGGGCGTGGTAACCGCAATCAAGTCCACAATTTTCTCTCCATGTACCGTAATACTACGGAGTGCATGCATGTGTGTACCGGGGGTGGAAGTACTGCATGCATGTGTGTACGCATTATTCCCTCTAGTAATAGATGCCGTGCTATAACTACCAATGCTATTTTTCAGGCCGATCGCTAGTCGCCTTGGTCCCATAGATTTTTTTCTTTTTTTTGAAGCACGTTGTATAAACAGTGACGGATGGAGTAGTATGAGTGGATTCAAAGAATAGCGTATTGATGGTTTGTTCTTCAGAGCAACTTACAGTGGGAAAGGTGGGGCTTATGATTTGACTGCTCATTACTCACTATTAATGCGGCGCAACGACCGGGCTGAGTCTCCCATGCGGTTGTGCACTACCCCCTCGGTTCTTAAATATACTCCGGAGTATTTGTCTTTCTAGAGATTTCAACGAGTGACTACTCTCTCACTCAAATATTTCCCTTTTTTGAGATTTCAAATGGACTGGCACATACGGATGTATATAGACATATTTTAGAGTGTAGATTCACTCATTTTGCTCCCTATGTAGTCACTTGTTGAAATATCTGTTAAGACGAATAGAATATTTAGGAACGGAGGATGTACACATACGAAGCAAAATGAGTGAATCTACACTATAAAATATACCCGTTTGAAATTTGTAAAAAGACAAATATTTAGGAACGAAGGAGTATAATTTTGTGCATGGCACATGGACCCGGATGATGAAGAGGCTTCTGGCAATGCTATCAAGCTTCCATCATTTGTTTACATAATTGACGTACTATACAAATAATTTTCCAGCGACATGAAATTGTACAATGGTGTGAGCTTTCAGCTTTTGTTTCGCGTGTCTTGCCATCGATGCTCTTTCGGAAACAATAAAAAACTAAATTCCTTGCTAATGCATGTCAATTATTAGCAGATCAGAGCTAATAATTACATCACAACTGAAGACAAAGTTGTGAGAAGGTGTTAAATTAAAATTGATCCATGCTTTCATTGGCAGCAACGTCCCCGAGCTCTGTCTAAATCAACAAGGCATGTTGCGAAAAAAGTAGCTGTCTGGAGCATGCAATATTCCGATCATTTTGTGCAGTTCCACTAAAATAGAGCTGAGCATCCCTGTTCCAAAGATATCAAGTGTGATTACGATAATAGAGGACTGCTGATGAAACAATAAACACACAAATAGAAGCCGGTCACCTTTGCAGTCTCTCTTAAGACTAACTAGTTGGAGAAGATTAGGCTCGGAGTTGGATGAGGAGGATAGAGCAAAATCAATCTCCCTTTGTGCAGTCGCACTGAAATGTAGAGATCAGAGACATTGCCCGTGTGACATTTTAGTACAACTGCACAAAACATTCTTAAGAAAAAAGTGATTTGTGCAGTTCACCAAAAGGTCGCAATAGCAACGACGTGAAATGGATAGCCCTGTTTGCAAAAAAGAGGTAGAAAGGAAACAATTACTAGCCAATAATAGTTGATGACACATGCGACGACAAAAAAGAAGCATATTCCTTGTCCTAAGGGAAGATAACAACACGGTTGTGTTTGTCTAAAACAGTGTGAGGACGAGAATGCAATATGGAAAGTATGCCGGATGAGCGATGTTTTGGGCAAAGAACTATGGAAGATCCACATGCAGCGACGTGGGAAAATGGGCAGTGGAGCAAGGCCGGATGGGATACCTGGAGGTCATCAGGATGTAACTAGGTGAGAGGCGGCGGGTGGAATCTGCGAGCAGGTGGCGTAGGCCCTGCCGCGCCGGAGCTTGGTCAGAGAGAATGGCGTGTACCGCAGATCGGGACGTGCTGCCTCGGCGCCGTCGAACGGAGAAATGATGCACTTCCTCCCTTTCCCCCGGCGGACGGGGTGTGGCCGGATCAGTGACCAACGGTGAGAGAGAGAGAGAGGCCACCACACTCCCTTTCCCCCGATGGACAGGATGCGGCCGGATCAGTGACCAACGGTGAGAGAGAGAGAGAGGCCACTGGAGCCTTGTGTGAGATACTCTGAAGAGCGGACTACCTTTTCCTCCATAAAAATTGTTTTATATTCTATGTACGTGCCATTGAGCGCTATAACTTTATTTAACAATAACGCGGCAACGCGTCAAGTCGACCTTTGTTTTGTGCACGCGTGGTACACGACCTCACTAGGTAAACAACCGCTGCAGGCATTCAAATTAGCACGTGGGCTGCCATTTCGTAAAGAAATGAGCTCCACCGTGTACCTGCGCGGGTGTGGCTGGGCACGAAGCGTGAGTACGTGCACGGTGCACCTATTATCTTCTTGTATACGTACACCACCTGCGTGGGGTTGTGTGAGAGAGATACAAACCTAGAGAGATATAGTGTGTGGGTTCTTGAGAGTTTTTTTGGGGGGGGGGGTCAATAAAAAAATTTAACATATGCAATGTGTGTGAAATAGAGTCTTGGATATAACATATATATAGAGGGGGCGATCCATGAGAAGAGAGTGGAGGTATCATCGGCTTGAGGTGTCCATAGAATCGAAGAGAGGGATGATGTGTGTGTGTGTGCGCGCGCAATCGATAAAGTGTGCCATCGAATTTGTGTGTGCCCACGTCAAAGATATAGAGTGGTTGGCCTACTGGAACGTGAGATGGGACATGTGCAGTTTGTCTCTGTGGCATGGATACCTACCTGCAGCGCTCGACTATCGGTGTGTGGTGGGGGGAAGAGGGAGGCCCAATTAACTATAGAGGTACAATGGCTGGTATATGTGTGGAGGAGGAGAGAGGCCTACCTCATGTATTAAGGAGATCGGTCTGCCTCATGTATTAAGGGAGATCGATCGACATCCATGCATATGTGCAGGAGATGAATAAGGTTGGGAGAGAGACAGGGCTAGAGTGTTGGAGGGGGTGGTAGTGGAGTTGCTTCTAACAAATGGTGGGATAGGCTTGCTAGACAAATGGAGGGCACGCCTGCAATATCAATAAGAGAGGAGATGGCTGCTTGTTGTTTGTGCACGTGCGTGTGAGAGATGGGTCAGGAGGCATGCACGAATGATGAGGGGGGACGATGTGGCTGTGGTAAGCAGATGTAACTACATAGGAAGATCAATCGCCTTTGTAAGATAAAGGAGAGACATAACTTGTGAGGTACGTCGATCGATGGGGGGGTAGTTAAAGTCGATCTAGGTATATGTTGGGAGATCGATCGGTATACATGCATGTGTGTGTTAGAAGCAAATGAGGCACGAGGAGAAGGATACAGAGAGAGGGATGCATTTAGGAGGTGGTACGAGAGGCATACTATATCGAGGGGGAGGAGTGTGCGAGTACGAGAACGATGAAAAGAGTGGTGGGAGTGAGGCATGGACGGTGACAAGAGAAGAGGGGAAGCTTGTGTTTGTGCTAGGCACACCTGGCTAGAGAGGCATATCGATCAATGTGTGCCGTAAAGAAGGAGCTGAGGGGCCTACACACACCGTGGGTGAACGACCTAAAGTGAAAAGACGAATTTACGCGATGGAACTAGAGAATGTTGAGGGAGGGTGAGAGGGATGCGGGTGTGTGCATGCACAAGAGAAAGTTAGCGCTAGCTACAAAGCTAGGAGGGTCGTGTGGGTGTAGAAGACGAATAGAGATCATATATACTTCATTATATAAAGCGAATTCGGATATTTGAAGAATTTATCATAGTGTTTCAAACCGACGGATGTGTGAATATATATAACAGTGATACACATGGTGTGGTTATGAACATGGTATACTACATTTAATATGTTTTATCTCTACTCTTATAAAAAACAGAGTTGTTGATGATGGTGTGCCTGCCATCCTGCATTATAGGCCGTCTCATTTATATTTGGCGGATAGCAAGGAAACTATGATGGTTGAAGTTGGCAACAATCATGATTGCAGATTCTTATTGAAACAGAGAAACGAATTCAAATTTAGTTCGAATTGCAGCGGTAGTATAGACATTTGGAATGCACTAAAATGTTGGTATGAGTAGGTTACATGCATTATACAGCAAGCGAAAAAATTTAATCGGACATAACATGGATTCATACTCCCTCCTTCCATCTATATAGGGCGTAATGAGATTTTTAAGACCGCCTTTGACTATTGACAAGATTAATAGTACATGACATGCACAATGTGAAAATTATATCATTGAAAGAACCTTTCACAGACGGATTTAACGGTGTGCTTTGTGTAAGTTGCATGTCATATATCATTGCTCTAATATTTGGTCAAAGTTAGCATCGAAAAATGCATTAGGCCCTATATAGATGGAAGGAGAGAGTAGCTTTGAATAGCATTTGTATAGTAAAACGGGGCAAGACTCTCTCTTTGTGTGGTGTGAATAGTTTTATTTTTTTCGTTTTCTTTTTGGTTGAGGGAAGTGCGAATTGATTTGGTACGTACAAGTACAATATTACTACACGTTAGGCTTGTCCCTAAAATTCAACCCGCGTCTTGTTATATCCCGAAAATTCAGATATCATGCTCCCAAAACTGGCGCCTTCACAACCCGCGCCTTGCTATTCCGAAATTACAATGCGCGCGAAAACTCTCTCCAGCTGCCAAATCCCGACACGCGAAATCCCCCTTCTAACCCTGAGCCGAAAGGGCCGCTAGTTCAAATCGGTGGGGGGTACTTTTGTAACACACCCTACATTTTGGATAAGCGCATTCCTAAGTCATGCTTCACCCCCTCCCATCGCCCCCTTTTCGCCATTCAAAATCCGAGGCCGCCATAACCTCTCCTCTCCAGCTGCGAAACCCCACCCTCCTCCGTCCACCACGTCACCGCTGCCCAGCTGGAGCCTCTTCCCCGACAACATCGTCCAGCGCAACAGCTCGACGTCCCTCGTCCACCTCCCCGGATGAGGATTCGTCGTCCATCTCGTCGTCCCGCCGGTTCAGCCTCCCCGTCCTCCACCTCCAAGGAGCTGCTCCGACGATCGCCTCGTCTATCGCGGCTGCTCCATCCCCACAGCGCCGCCTTAACCTGCTCCACCGGAACCGCCGCGTCCTCACCGACTCCTCGGATGAAGTCGAGGCCTACTCGGCGCCACCAAAGAGGTTGTACACTCATCCATCGCACCTTCTCCTTAACTCGACCTCCCGGCGCCGACGGTGCTCCATCCCGCACCCCCATGGAGCGGCTACCTTGAAGCCGGCGCCGCGGGCGACATCTCCACGGCGGCTCTCCCCTAGTGCGAGGCCCCTACGGCAGTGGCGTCCAAAACAGCCGGATCTGCTACTGCTGCTGCGCCGGCTCTCGCTCGATCGCTCGCTCGCCCAGCAGCTGCTGCTGCTGCTCTCCCCATCGCTCGTGCTACTGCTCTGCTCCGATTAAGCCACACTTCAGTCAACTGAATCGACTTTTGGGTCAGTCGATTTTCAGGGGTTGGGGGGCTCGCCGGAGTTAAGGAAGAACCACCCGCAATGGGGACGGGGGCTCGCCGGAGAGGTACCCCACTATCTATCTTGGGGTTCAGGGTGGGGGCGGGGGGCCTAGAGGGCTGGCCGGGGCGGCGGTGACGAGTTGTTTCGGGGCGGCGAGGCGGCGCTGGGGCCGGCGGTTCGGCCGGTGGCTGGCGGCTCAGGGGGGTGCAGGTTGAAGATGAACTGCAGGCCCTCCCTAAACTACATGTCAAGTGCCTCTCTGCTACCATTGCGTTCAGTTTCGACAGTAGCATTCAGATTCCACAGTAAATTTCTGTTTCGACAGTTAAGTTCAGAGTCAACAATTTTTACCTCATCTGATGTAGTCAGGTGGTTTTTGGTGATGTTAATTTTACATCCATTTTACATCATCTATTGGAGAAGCTATTAGAATCCCACTTGAGATTGACGATGTCTCTCTTGTGTTGCTTCAACCTTGATGTCTTACGGCTCACCGGAGCTGCTCCAACGACAGAACGATCTGTCACAACAAAGCAGTGCCCTGGACGCTGTCTACAGATTCCTTAGATCTTCCTCCACACCTCCGACAGCCACCTCTGCCTCAACTGCTTCAGCGACCAACCCAATGATGCTTAGGTCGACACGGCTACAGCAAAGAGGTTGTACACTTGTTGCATCACTTATTACTATACATTCACGTCGATCCATTAGGGCTATTTTGGTTCAATGGAAAAACATCGATCCACTGGTTGTTACCATCACTCTAAATTTCTGCATGCTCTCCTTACATAATCTCACCATATTGTTTTCGTCTGCATGTCAGATATTGTACACAGTCATGCTGAACATGTAGAGAAAAAGAGAAGAGTTTTGCGCGGCAATACAATGTCATGCAGACATCGCTCCATGGTGGGTTCAATGGCAAACCCTCCCCACCCCTCTCCAGATTGTAATCCAGAGGAAGATATCTGTTCTGAGGCGGATTCGTACGCCGCTGACCACTCCTATTTACCCCCAAGGTGTTTGCTCTACCTTGGCATGATGTTGTTAGTCATATCATGCATATGTTGCCTTGCAGTGCCTACTTTTAACATCATATATGGCATCTGCTTAGTTTAGACAGGTTCTGTAATGCCACCTGTTTAGTTTCTATATCATATATGGGATTATGCAGTCTCATGTCTTTTAGCCAGCCATAATATATGTGAAATATGCAATGCCATCCTGTTTAACCAGGCATCATATATTTGAATGATATATTGCCCATCCTTTTCTTCATTACATTTCCATTTGTCGAGAATGTTTGTACATTAAACTACTCTTCCTGTGAATCAGCCATTTGGGTGGGAGATGGAAAAATCTGGAGTGAAAACAAGGACTTCAGAGCAGACAGTGCTACCTGTCGAAGCAGATCTCTTGTTGGGTCCCGATAGCTCCTCAGAGATGGATTCAGAGACAGATGACTAGTCCTATTCCCCCACTGAGGTGTATGATGTAACTTGGCATGGTTATACTGCTCATATCATGCATACGATGTCTTGCATTGCATAGTTTAGACTTCATATACACAATATTCAACACCATGTTCTTAGTTCAGACATCATATCGAATGCCCTCTGTTTAGCATATAAATCACATATGTGAATTAAATGATGCGATCTTGATTACTTAGATAACATGTAGGTGAATTATGTCATGCGATCCTGTTTAGTTATTCATCATATCTTTGAATTATGTTATGCTATGCTATCCAGTTTAGATAGACATCATATATGTGAAATTATGTCATGCTATCCGTTTTAGTTAAACAATATACATGTCAACTATTTCATGCCCTCTTTTTTCCACACTATCTATTGCATCTGTCTCTCATACAATGTTGTACATTCAACTATGTTTCCTGTTTATCAGCCATTTGAATTGGAGCGGGTGATGCCAGTATCTAGCGTACTAAAAACACGGTCTTCAAATAAAACAGTGCTACCTCTTGTTGGAGATAGCACCCCGGTTGTACATGCACAAGAACCAGCCCTACCACACATAACCCAAACTCTCGCAGATTGTACCCCTACTACGATGGACAGAGAACCAGCTTCACCCAATCTAACCCCAACCCCAGCCGATAGTAACCCAGTTCCTGTTGACATAGCACCATCTCCACCACAGAGCTCCCAAACAAGAGCAGTTAGTAAGGCAGCTCCAGTGCCCATAGGACCAGTACTATCACAGCGAACCCCAACTCCACCAGTTAGTACGCCTATTCCTGTGGAGGAAGCACAACCAGCCAGTCGTAGTTTAGCATCTATCGCATTTGATGTTATTAAATCGTATGTGCGTATCTTCCCATCTTGGAAATATTATACTGAAGATGAAGGAAAATGCCAGTTGCAGGTGTTTGTCCAGGAGTTATGTGTAAGTAATGTTATTCATGGCAATTACTTTGCTTCGTCCCATACATCCTACCTCCATGATGATTATAATACAACAAATTTTCCCATTTTTCTCTATAGAGAAGGACCGATTTGGAAACTCAGGATGAGGTAACATGTGCTAATACCTCTGCTATCTTCAAGAATGCTTGGTGGCAGTATCGGAATTACCTGAAGAAAACGTACTTCACCGGCAAAGAAACTCATCAAATTCCCTTACGTTCTCCTGAGACACATTTACTGGACGATGACAGGGAACGCCTTGTTCTGTACTGGTCCCAAACCAAGAATGTGGTAAGGTCTATGAGCTCATTTTCTATTTTAAGTATTATATTCTTGTGTCTTACTGTACTCTGTTCATGTAGAACAAGTGCCTAAACCTGAAGAACAACTATGCTAATTTAAGATTCCATTGCTACCATAGGACATAGATATATGTTTGTTTGATGCTTTTATTATGTACTAGTACTTGGCAATAGAAGACTTGGTAGTTTAATCCTGTCCACCTTACTAATGAACTGGTTCACCGAAATGAGTTTCATATACTAGTACATGCTAAACTTGTTATGTGTCTGCTTGTTTCTTCTTTTAGAATGCTGACAGAATATTGGGGAAGAGTGCCTTATTAAGCAACGGTAAAGGAAGTAATGCAGATAAGCTTCAGGATAGTGACACATCCTGTCTTGGTTTAGTGTTGGAGTTACTAGCCACTACCGCTTGCACAAGCTATTCAAACTCACTGTCTGAATCAGTTCGGTTTCTTGAGTCTCGACTACAAGCTGAAAGACATCGATCAGCTGTGCTGCGACAAGAAGCGGAAGGACTGCGAAAGTCCCTGGAGCATTGAGATGCATACTTTCTGGTGCAATAGCAAGCGTTGGAGGATTTTAGCGCCAAACAGGACAAAGCTAATCAGCTTGCTAAGCTTATTGCCAGCATGGTCGATACCCAGGATAATGTTTCTTGAGCTCTTCTGAAGTTGTTTCAGTTATGCTCTTGTTTTGCTGCCGCGTTTATTTGCCCTGGTGGCCAATTTTGACGGCAAGTGTATATGATATGCTACTTTGTTCCCTATATTTGCACTGGTGGCAAACTTTGATGCCCAGTGGATGTAATATGTGTAATAGCCATGATAGCCTAGCGTTAGTTGCTTGCTTATTTATTTCCTTGTTGTCTTGTTTATTTGTTTGCTTGTAGTCATTGTAGTTCTTTTTCCGTGGTTAACTAGTGGCTGCAATAACCTATTTTTTAAAACTAGGCCACAATAACAATGGGCTAATATTTACTGTAGTGACACTGGGCCTCCTACGGGCCGTAGAAATAGTGGGCCTTCTACGGGCCGTAGAAACAATAGGCCTTCTACGGGCCGTAGAAACAATAGGCCTTCTACGGGCCGTATCATCAATGGGCCTTATACGGGCCGTATGATCGATTGGCCAAGCATAGGCCAATAACAGGCCACATTATGGTCATAAACGGGCTAGAGTTGGAATCGTCCGTTCATGGGCCCACCGTAACGGGCCATCGTTAATAGGCCATATTTGATGACGCTATGAAAACGGCCCAACGTATTAACGGACCACAAACGGGCCGACTATAACCACGGGCTGAATTTGGCCCACAAGCAGAAAATGACAGTAACGGGTCATAAGTAAACGAATGCTAGAAATGAGCCCAAGAATAAATGGGCTCTGAGAAGGCCGAAAGATAACATGGGCTGGAAGTGGCCCAACGGAATAACGGGTCGTTAATGGGTATAAAGTGATACAATGTTCATTACGGGCCAGTTTCACCATGGGCCGTTAATGGGTGTAAAGTGATACACTGTTCATTACGGGCCAGTTTCACCACGGGCCGTTAATAGGCCAAGAGTTACATAGGGCCTCATATGGGCCGAAAGACGTCATGGGCCATACGTGGGCCAGAAGTGAAAACAGGCTGGAATCATATTGGATGGCCCAGATGACGCTATTGGGCCTAATTCGGATAGGGCGTAACGGGCCTTGGGTTAGCGGGCTGTAAATGGGCTATATGCAAACAGGCTGTTAACAGGCTTTCCATGGGCCGGCCCGCCACCTTTTGACCAAGTCAAACGGGCCGGCCTTTTCACAGGAATGGGCCTCTGTTGGGCCGTGCCACGTGTCGACGTATCATAGGCGCCTTCCGTCCAATGAGTGGTTGACATCTGTCCCAACGATGAGCCGACACGTGTTTCCTCCAGCCAATGATGATTTTACATGTGGAAAATCCCCATTAGTTGGGGCTGTTAACGGGTTGTCGGATCCAAAACCTGACCCGGTAGCTTAACGGCGTTCCGTTACGGTGGATGCCACGTGTCGGTCACCCTTGACGAAAGCACTTCTGTGACGCGCGATTTATCGTCATGGAAGTGGACACTTCCGTGATGATAATTTTGGTAATGTCATGGAACACTTCTACGACAGCACATGTATGACTATCTTGATTCTGTCATAAATTTGTCATGGATGTACATGCATGACAAAAAAAGCGACCTACTGTGACAAACACATATCATCACGGAAGTGTATTTTTTTGTAGTGTACGGTCATCACCGGGAGTGGTCCCGACTATTGTCACTCCGGGGTTGCCGGATCATAACACGTAGTAGGTGAGTATAACTTGCAATATGATAGTAGGTGACAGTAACTTACAAATCCAGGGTTGTCGGGATTGAATATTATGAATCTGAAGTTGTTTGATGCATATCGTATAATTGACCCACGGGTACTTGTGAACATTGGAGTATCTAGGTGACATTAGGGTTGATTGATGTGTGCCACATGGTGTTAATTTACTACGAACTCTAGGGCTGTTTGTGACACTTATAGGAATAGCTCAATGGATTGATCGGTAAGAATAACTTTGAGGTGGTTTCGTACCCTACAAGTAATTTCATCTTATGTTCTCCATGATATGAAAATTGGAGTGACTTTTGTCGCACGTTGAGGGATTGTCATATGATCTAATTATGTTATCATTGTTGAGAGAACTCGCACTAGTGAAAGTATGAACCCTAGGTCTTGTTTCCGAGCATTGCAATACCGTTTTCGCTCACTTTTACCACTTTCTACGTTGCGGCTTTTTTATATTTTCAGATTACAAAAACCTATATCTACCATCCATATTGCACTTGTATCACCATCTCTTCGCCGAACTAGTGCACCTATACAATTTACCATTGTATTGGGTGTGTTGGGGACACAATAGACTCTTTGTTATTTGGTTGCAGGGTTGTTTGAGAGAGACCATCTTCATCCTACGCCTCCCACGGATTGATAAACCTTATGTCATCCACTTGAGGGAAATTTGCTATTGTCCTACAAAACTCTACACTTGGAGGCCCAACACGAGTCTACAAGAAGAAGGTTGCATAGTAGACATCAGTAGACTGACTCCTGCCTGCATCTATTACTATTACTCCACATATCGTTCGCTATCCAGCATGCATCTAGTGTATTAAGTTCAAGAAGAAATGGAGTAATGCAATAAGAATGATGACATGATGTAGACAAGATCTATTCATGTAGGAATATACCCCATCTTTTTATCCTTAATAGCAACGATACATGTGTCCCTCGCTACCTCCTCTTTCACTGGGTGAGGACACCGCAAGATCGAACCCATCACAAAGCACCTCTTCCCATTGCAAGAAAAAACGATCTAGTTGGCCTAACTAAACCGAAGAATCGGAGAACAAATACGAGGCTATAACAATCACGCGTAAAAGAGATCAAAGAAAACTCAAATAATATTCATGGATAGATCTGATCACATACTCTCACTTCATTGAATCCCAACAAACACACCGCAAAAAGTTATTACATCAAATAGATCTCCAATAACATTGAGAGAACATTGTATTGAGAATCAAAAAGAGAGAAGAAGGCATCTAGCTACTGCCTACGGACCCGTAGGTCTATGGTGAACTACTCATGCATCATCGAAGGAGCACCAATGAGGATGATGATGAAGGAAATATGCCCTAGAGGCAATAATAAAGTTGTTATTTATATTTCCTTATATCATGATAAATGTTTATTATTCATGCTAGAATTGTATTAACCGAAAACTTAGTACATGTGAGAATACATAGACAAACAGAGTGTCCCTAGTATGCCTCTACTTGGCTAGCTCGTTAATCAAAGATGGTTAAGTTTCCTAGCCATGGACATGTGTTGTCATTTGATGAATGGGATCACATAATTAGAGAATGATGTGATGGACAAGACCCATCCGTTATCTTAGCATAATGATCGTTCAGTTTTATTGCTACTACTTTCTTCATTACTTATACATGTTCCTCTGACTATGAGATTATGCAACTCCCGAATATCGAAGGAACACCTTGTGTGCTATAAAATGTCACAACGTAACTGGGTGATTATAGAGATGCTCTATACGTGTCTCCAATGGTGTTTGTTGAGTTGGCATAGATCGAGATTAGGATTTGTCACTACGTCTATCGGAGAGGTATCTCTAGGCCCTCTCGGTAATGCACATGACTATAAGCCTTGCAAACAATGTGACTAATGAGTTATTTGCGGGATGATGCATTACAAAATGAGTAAAGAGACTTGCCCGTAACGAGATTGAACTAGGTATTGAGATACCGACGATCGAATCTCGGGAAAATAACATACCGATCACAAAGGGAATATCGTATGTTGTTATGCAGTTTGACCGATAAAGATCTTCGTAGAATATGTAAGAACCAATACGAGCATCCAGGTTCCGCTATTGTTTATTGACCGGAGATGAGTCTCGGTCATGTCTACATAGTTCTCGAACCCGTAGGGTCCGCACGCTTAACGTTCTGTGACAATTTGTATTATAAGTTATGTGATTTGATAACCTAAGTTTGTTCGGAGTCCCGGATGAGACCAGGGACATGACGAGGAGTCTTGAAATGGTCGAGACATAAAGATCGATATATTGGAAGGCTATATTCCGACATCGGAAAGGTTCTGAGTGATTCGGGTATTTTTCGGAGTACCAGAGAGTTACGGGAATTCATATTGGGCCTTAATAGGCCATACGGGAAAGGAGAAAAAGGCCTCAAAGGTGGTCGCGCCCTTTCCCCATGGACTGGTCCGAATTAGACTAGGGAAAGCGGGCGCCCCCTTCCTTCCTTCTCTTTCTCCCTTCCCTTTTTCCTATTACATGTGGGAGGTGGAATCCTACTAGGAGGAGGGAGTCCTAGTAGGACTCCACACTTTGGGCGCGCCCTATGAGGGCCGGCCTCCTCCTCCCTCCATCCTTTATATACGTGGCAAGGGGGCACCCTATAGACACACAAGTTGATCATTGATTTTTTAGCCGTGTCCGGTGCCCCCCTCCACCATAATCCACCTCGATCATATCGTAGTGGTGCTTAGGCGAAGCCCTGTTCCGGTAGCATCATCATAACCGTCATCATGCCGTCGTGCTGACGAAGCTCTCCCTCGACACTCCGCTGGATCATGAGTTCATGGGACATCACCGAGCCGAACGTGTGCGGATCACGGAGGTGCCGTACTTTCGGTACTAGGATCGTGAAGATGTACGACTACATCAACCGCATTTTCATAACACTTCCGCTTACGGTTAACGAGGGTACGTGGACAACACTCTCCCTTCTCATTGCTATGCATCACCATGATCTTGCGCGTGCATAGGAATTTTTTGAAATTACTGCGTTCCCCAACAGTGGCATCTGAACCAGGTCTATGCATAGATGTTATATGCACGAGTAGAACACAAAGGAGTTGTGGGCGTGGGTATATATAGATTGCTTGCCGTCACTAGTTGATTCTTGATTCAACGGTATTGTTGGATGAAGCGGCCCAGACCGACATTACGCATACGCTTACACGAGACTGGTTCTACCGAGGTGATTCACACACATGTGGCTGGTGGGTGTCAGTTTCTCCAATTTTAGTTGAATCAGATTCAATGAACAAGGTTCTTTCTGAAGATCAAAAAGCAATCACTATACCGCATTGTGGTTTTTGATGCGTAGGTAAGAACGGTTCTTGCTCAGCCCGTAGCAGCCACGTAAAACTTGCAACAACAAAGTAGAGGATGTCTAACTTGTTTTTGCAGGGCATGTTGTGATGTGATATGGTCAAGACATGATGCTGAATATTATTGTATGAGATGATCATGTTTTTTAACACAGTTATCGGCAACTGGCAGGAGCCATATGGTTGTCGCTTTATTGTATGAAATGCAATCGCCATGTAATTGCTTTAATTTATCACTAAGCGGTAGAGATAGTCGTAGAAGCAATAGTTGGCGAGACGACAACGATGCTTCGATGGAGATCAAGGTGTCCAGCCGGTGACGATGGTGATCATGACGTTGCTTTGGAGCTGGAGATCAAAGGCACAAGATGATGAGGGCCATATCATATCACTTATATTGATTGCATGCGATGTTTATCCTTTATGCATCTTATTTTCCTTAGTTCGGCGGTAGCATTATAAGATGATCTCTCACTAAATTTCAAGGTATAAGTGTTCTCCCTGAGTATGCACCGTCGCTATAGTTCGTCGTGCCGAGACACCACGTGATGATCAGGTGTGATAAGCTCTACGTTCACATACAACTGGTGCAAGCCAGTTTTGCACATGCATAATACTTGGGTTAAACTTGACGATCCTAGCATATGCAGATATGGCCTCCGAACAATTCGACTAAAAGGTCGAGCATGAATCATATAGTAGATATGATCAACATAGTGATGTTCACCATTGAAAACTACTCCATATCACGTGATGATCGGACATGGTTTAGTTGATATGGATCACGTGATCACTTAGATGATTAGAGGGATGTTTATCTAAGTGGGAGTCCTTAAGTAATTTGATTAATTGAACTTAATTTATCATGAACTTAGTCCTGATAATTTTTGCATATCTATGTTGTAGATCAATAGCTTGCGATGTAGCTCCCCGTTTATTTTTTATATGTTCCTAGAGAAAAATAAATTGAAAGATGATAGTAGCAATGATGCAGACTAGGTCCGTGATCTGAGGATTATCCTCATTGCTGCACAGAAGAATTATGTCCTTGATGCACCGCTAGGTGACAGGCCTATTGCAGGAGCAGATGCACACGTTATGAACGTTTGACAGAGCTCGGTATGATGACTACTTAATAATTTAGTGCACCACGCTTTACAGCTTAGAACCGGGACTTAAAAAAACATTTTGAACTCCACGAAACTGAAGGAAATATGCCCTAGAGGCAATAATAAAGTTGTTATTTATATTTACTTATATCATGATAAATGTTTATTGTTCATGCTAGAATTGTATTAACCGCAAACTTAGTACATGTGTGAATACATAGACAAACAGAGTGTCCCTAGTATGCCTCTACTTGACTAGCTCGTTAATCAAAGATGGTTAAGTTTCCTAGCCATGGACATGTGTTGTCATTTGATGAATGGGATCACATCATTAGAGAATGATGTGATGGACAAGACCCATCCATTAGCTTTGCATAATGATCGTTCAGTTTTATTGCTACTGCTTTCTTCATAACATATACATGTTCCTCTGACTATGAGATTATGCAACTCCCGAATAACGGAGGAACACCTTGTGTGCTATCAAACGTCACAACGTAACTTCATGATTATAAAGATGATCTACAGGTGTCTCCGATGGTGTTTGTTGAGTTGGCATAGATCAATATTAGGATTTGTCATTTCGTGTACCGAAGAGGTATCTCTGGGCCCTCTCGGCAAGGCACATCACTCTAAGCCTTGCAAGCATTGTGACTAATGAGTTAGTTGCGGGATGATGCATTACGGAACGAGTAAAGAGACTTGCCGGTAACGAGATTGAACTAGGTATGAGGATACCGACGATCGAATCTTGGGCAAGTAACATACCGATGACAAAGGGAACAACGTATATCATTATGCGGTTTGACTGATAAAGATTCTCGTAGAATATGTGGGAGCCAATATGAACATCTAGGTTCCGCTATTGGTTATTGACCGGAGACGTGTCTCGGTCATGTCTACATAGTTTTCAAACCCATAGGGTCTGCACGCTTAACGGTCGGTATTATGAGTTTTATGTGTTTTGATGTACCGAAGTTTGTTTGGAGTCCAGATGAGATCGGGGACCTGACGAGGAGTCTCAAAATGGTCGAGACATAAAGATCGATATATTGGAAGGCTATATTCGGACATTGGAAAGGTTTCGAGTGATTCGGGTATTTTTCGGAGTACGGGAGAGTTACGGGAATTCGTATTGGGCCTTAATGGGCCATACGGGAAAGGAGAGAAAGGCCTCAAGGGTGGTTGCGCCCCTTCCCCATGGACTGGTCCAAATTGGACTAGGGAAAGGGGGCGCCCCCTTCCTTCCTTCTCCTTCTCCCTTCCCTTTTTCCTATTCCATGTGGGAGGTGGAATCCTACTAGGACTAGGGAGTCCTAGTTGGACTCCACACTTTGGGCGTGCCCTATGAGGGCTGGCCTCCTCCTCCCTCCATCCTTTATATACGTGGCCAGGGGGCACCCCATAGACACACAAGTTGATTGTTTCCAGTCATGTGTGGTGCCCCCTCCACCATAATCCACATCGGTCATATCGTAGCGGTGCTTAGGAGAAGCCCTGTTCCGGTGGCATCATCATCACCGTCATTACGCCGTCGTGCTGACGAAGCCGAACGTGTGTAGATCGCGGAGGTGTCGTACTTTCGGTACTAGAATCGGTCGATCGTGAAGACATATGACTACATCAACCGCGTTGTCATAACGCTTCCGCTTACGATCTACGAGGGTACGTAGACAACACTCTCCCCTCCCGTTGCTATGCATCACCATGATCTTGCATGTGCGTAGGATTTTTTTTTAAATTACTGCGTTCCCCAATAGTGGTATTAGAGCCAGGTTTATGCGTAGATGTTATATGCACGAGTAGAACACAAAGGAGTTGTGGGCGTGGGTATATACATATTGCTTGCCGTCACTAGTTTATTCTTGATTCAGCGGTATTGTTGGATGAAGTGGCCCAGACTAACATTACACGTACGCTTACGCAAGACTGGTTCTACCGTCGTGCTTCTCACATAGGTGGCTAGTGGGTGTCTGTTTCTCCAACTTTAGTTGAATCGGTTTCAATGAATAGGGTTCTTTCTGAAGATCAAAAAGCAATCACTATACTACATTGTGGTTTTTGATGAGTAGGTAAGAACGGTTCTTGCTCAGCCCGTAGCAGCCACGTAAAACTTGCAACAACAATGTAGAGGACGTCTAACTTGTTTTTGCAAGGTATGTTGTGATGTGATATGGTCAAGACATGATGAGATATAAATTGTTGTATGAGATGATCATGTTTTGTTAAAGTTATCGACAACTGGCAGGAGCCTTATGGTTGTCTCTTTATTGCATAAGATGCAAGCGCCATATAATTGCTTTACTTTATCGCTATGCGATAGCAATAGTTGGCGAGACGACCATGTGACGACATGTTGATAAAGATCAAGATGATGGAGATCCTGGTGTCATGCCGGTAAGGATGGAGATCATGACGGCACTTTGGAGATGGAGAACAAAGGCACAAGATGATGATGGCCATATCATGTCACATATTTTGATTGCATGTGATGTTTATCTTTTATGCATCTTATTTTGCTCAGTACGACGGTAGCTTTATAAGATGACCCCTTACTAAAATTTCAAGGTATAAGTGTTCTCCCTAAGTATGCACTGTTGCGACAGTTCTTCGTGCCGAGACACCATGTGATGATCGGGTGTGATAAGCTCTACGTTCACATACAACGGGTGCAATCCAGCTTTGCACATGCAGAATACTCGGGTTAAACTTGATGAGCCTAGCATATGCAGGTATGGCCTCGGAACACTGATACCGAAAGGTCGAACGTGAAACATATAGTAGATATGGTCAACATAGAGATGTTCACCATTGAAAACTACTCCATCTCACGTGATGATCGGACATAGTTTATTTGATATGGATCATGTGATCACTTAGATGATTTGAGGGATGTCTATCTAAGTGGTAGTTCTTAAGTAATATGATTAATTGAACTTAATTTATCATGAACTTAGTCCTGATAGTTTTTGCATATCTATGCTGTAGATCAATAGCTTGCGATGTAGCTCCCTGTTTATTTAGAGAAAAATAAGTTGAAAGATGATAGTAGCAATGATGCAGACTAGGTCCGTGATCTGAGGATTATCCTCATTGTTGCACAGAAGAATTATGTCCTTGATGCACCGCTAGGTGACAGACCTATTGTAGGAGCAGATGCACACATTATGAATGTTTGACAAAGCTCGGTATGATGACTACTTAATAGTTTAGTGCACCATGCTTTACGGCTTAGAACCGGGACTTCAAAAATGTTTTAAACGCCATGGAACATATAAGATGTTCTAAGAGTTGAAATTGGTATTTCATACTCATGCCCGTGTCGAGAGGTATGAGACCTCTGACAGTACTTTGCCTACAAGGTGGAGGAGAATAGCTCAACCAGTGAGCATGTGCTCAGATTGTCTGGGTACTGCAATTGCTTGAATCAAGTGGGAGTTAATCTTCCAGATAAGATAGTAATTGATAAAGTTCTCTAGTCACTATCACCAAGTTACTACAACTTAGTGATGAACTATAATATGCAAGGGATGACGGAAGTAATTCCCAAGCTCTTCGCGATGCTGAAATTGGTGAAGGTAGAAATCAAGAAATAACATCAAGTGTTGATGGTTAACAAGACCACTAGTTTCAAGAAAAGGGCAAAAGGAAATAAAGAGGAACTTCAAAGAAGAAAGGCAAGCAAGTTGCCACTCCCATGAAGAATCTCAAAGCTAGACCCAAGCCTGGAACTGAGTGCTTCTACTGCAAAGGAAATGGTCACTAGAAGTGGAACTGCCCTAGATACTTGGCAGATAAGAAGGATGGCAAAGTGAACAAAAGTATATATTTGATATACATGCTATTGATGTGTACTTTACTAGTGTTTATAACAACACCTCAGTATTTGATACTGGTTCAGTTACTAAGAGTAGTAACTCTAAACGGGAGTTGCAAAATAAACAGAGACTAGTTAAGTGTGAGGTGGTGATGAGAGTTGGAAGTGATTCCAAGGTTGATAAGATCACTATCGCACACTCCCATTACCTTCGGGATTAGTAATGAACCTAAAATAAATGTTATTTGGTGTTTGCGTAGAGCATAATATGATTGGATCATGTTTATTGAAATATGGTTATTCATTTAAGTCAAGGATAATTGTTATTCTGTTTACATGAATAAAACCTTCCGAGGTCTACACCCAAGGTGAATGGTTTATTGAATCTTGATCATAGTAATACACATATTCATAATATTGAAGCCAAAAGATGCAAAGTTAATAATGATAGTGCAACTTATATCTGGCACTGGCGTTTAGGTCATATTGGTGTAAAGCGCATGAAGAAACTCCATGCTGACGGGCTTTTGGAATCACTTGATTATGAATCATTTCATGCTTGCGAACCATGCCTCGTGGGCAAAATGACTAAAACTCCATTCTCCGAAATAGTGGAGCAAGCAACTGACTTATTGGAAATAATACGTGCTGATGTATGCAATCCGATGAGTGTTGAGGCTCGCGGTGGGTATCATTATTTTCTGATCTTCATAGATGATTTGAGCACATATGGGTATATCTAGTTGATGAAAGATAAGTCTGAAACATTTGAAAAGTTCAAAGAATTTTACAGTGAAGTGGAAAATCATCGTAACAAGGAAATAAAGTTTATGCAATCTGATTGTGGAGGAGAATATTTGAGTTACGAGTTTGGTCTTCATTTGAAACAATGCGGAATAGTTTCGCAATTCACGCCACCTAGAACACCACAACGCAATGGTGTGTCTGAACATCATAACCGTACTTTATTAGATATATGGTGCAATCTATGATGTCTCTTAGCGATTTATTACTATTGTTTTGGGGTTATTCATTAGAGACAGCTGCATTCACGTTAAATAGGGCACCATCTAAATCTGTTGAGACGACACCATATGAACAGTGGTTTAGCAAGAAACCTAAGCGGTTGTTTCTTAAAGTTTGGGGCTATGATGCTTATGTGAAAAGTTTCAACCTGATAAGATCGAACCCAAATAGGAGAAATGCGTCTTCATAGGATACACAAAGGAAACTGTTGGGTACACCTTCTATCACAGATCCGAAGGCAAGATATTCGATGCTAAGAATGGATCCTTTCTAGAGAAGAAGTTTCTCTCGAAATAAGTGATTGGGAGGAATGTAAAACTTGATGACGTAAATGTACCTTCTCCCGAGTTGGAAAGTAGTTCATCACAGAAATCAGTTCTAGTGATTCCTACACCAATTAGTGAGTAAGTTAATGATGATGATCATGAAACTTTAGATCAAGTTACTACCGAACCTCGTAGGTCAACCAGAATACGTTCCGCACCAGAGTGGTACGGTAATCCTATTCTGGAGGTCATGTTACTTGACCATGACGAACCTACGAACTATGAGGAAGCGATGATGAGCCCAGATTCCGTGAAATGGCTTGAAGCCATGAAATCTAAGATGAGATCCATGTATTAGAACAAAGTATGGACTTTGATTGACTTACCCGTTGATCGGTAAGCCATTAAGAATAAATGGATTTTCAAGATGAAGACGGACACTGATAGTAGTGTTACTATCTACAAAGCTCGAATTGTCACCAAAGGTTTTCGACAAGTTCAAGATGTTGACTACGATGAGATTTTCTCACTTGTAGCGATGCTTAAGTCTGTCCAAATCATGTTAGCAATAGCCACATTTTATGAAATCTGGAAAATGGATGTCAAAACTGCATTCCTTAATGGATTTCTTAAAGAAGAGTTGTATATGATGCAACAAGAAGGTTTTGTCAATCCTAAAGGTGCTAACAAAGAGTGCAAGCTCCAGTGATCCATCTATGGACTGGTGCAAGCATCTCGGAGTTGGAATATATACTTTGATAAAGTGATCAAAGCATCTGGTTTATACAGACTTGCGGTGAATCTTGTATTTACAAGAAAGTGAGTGGGAGCACTACATAATTTCTAATAAGTATATGTGAATGACATATTGTTGATCGGAAATAATGTAGAATTTTCTGGAAAGCATAAAGGAGTTTTTTCGAAGAGTTTTTCAAAGAAAGACCTCGCTGAAGCTACTTACATATTGAGCATCAAGATCTATAGAGATAGATCAAGACACTTGATATATTTTGAATGAGTACATACCTTGACAAGATTTTGAAGTAGTTCAAAATGGAAAAGTCAAAGAAGGAGCTCTTGCATGTGTTGCAAGGTGTGAAGTTGAGTAAAGACTCAAAACCCGACCACGGCAGAAAATAGAAAGAGAATGAAAAGTCATTCCCTATGCCTCAGTCATAGGTTCTGTAAAGTATGTTATGTTGTGTACCAAACCTATTGTGTACCTTACCATAAGTTTGGCAAGAGGGTACAATAATGATCCAGGAGTGGATCACTAGACAACGGTCAAAAATATCCTTAGTGGAATAAGGAAATGTTTCTCGGTTATGGAGGTGACAAAGAGTTCGTCGTAAAGAGTTACGTCGATGCAAGCTTTGACATCGATCTGGATGACTCAAGTCTCGATCTAGATACATATCGAAAGTGGGAGCAATTAGCTAGAGTAGCTCTGTGCAAAGCATTATAGACATAGAAAATTTGCAAAATACATACAACTCCGAATGTGGTAGACCCGTTGACTAAATTTCTCTCACAAGCAAAACATGATCACTCTTTGGGTGTTAATCACATAGCGATGTGAACTAGATTATTGATGTGTGAACTAATCACATAAAGATGTGAACTATTGGTATTAAATCACATGACGATGTGAACTAGATTATTGACTCTAGTGCAAGTGGGAGACTGAAGGAAATATGCCCTAGAGGCAATAATAAAGCTTTTATATATATTTCCTTATATCATGATAAATTTTTATTATTCATGCTACAATTGTATTAACCGGAAACTTAGTACATGTGTGAATACATAGACAAACAGAGTGTCGCTAGTATGCCTCTACTTGACTAGCTCGTTAATCAAAGATGGTTCAGTTTCCTAGCCATGGACATGTGTTGCCATTTGATGAACGGGATCACATCATTAGAGAATGATGTGATGGACAAGACCCATCCATTAGCTTAGCATAATGATCGTTCAGTTTTATTGCTACTGCTTTCTTCATAACTTATACATGTTCCTCTGACTATGAGATTATGCAACTCCCGAATACCGGAGGAACACCTTGTGTGCTATCAAACATCACAGCGTAACTGGGTGATTATAAAGATGCTCTACAGGTGTCTCCGATGGTGTTTGTTGAGTTGGCATAGATCGAGATTAGGATTTGTCACTTCGTGTACCGAAGAGGTGTCTCTGGGCCCTCTCGGTAATGCACATCACACTAAGCCTTGCCAGCATTGTGACTAATCAGTTAGTTGCGGGATGATGCATTATCGAATGAATAAAGAGACTTGCCAGTAACGAGATTGAACTAGGTATGAGGATACCGATGATCGAATCTCGGGCATGTAACATACCGATGACAAAGGGAACAACGTATATCGTTATGCGGTTTGACCGATAAAGATCTTCGTAGAATATGTGGGAGCCAATATGAACATCCAGGTTCCGCTATTGGTTATTGACCGGAGACGTGTCTCGGTCATGTCTACATAGTTCTCGAACCTGTAGGGTCCGCACGCTTAACGTTCGGTGACCATCAGTATTATGGGTTTATGTCTTTTGATGTATCGAAGTTTGTTTGGAGTCCCGGATGAGATCGGGGACATGACATGGAGTCTCAAAATGGTCGAGATATAAATATCGATATATTGGAAGGCTATATTCGGACATCGGAAAGGTTCCGAGTGATTCGGGTATTTTTCGGAGTACGGGAGAGTTACGTGAATTCGTATTGGGCCTTAATAGGCCATACGGGAAAGGAGAGAAAGGCCTCAAGGGTGGCCGTGCCCCTTCCCCATGGACTGGTCCAAATTAAACTAGGGAAATGGGGCGCCCCCTTCCTTCCTTCTCCTTCTCCCTTCCCATTTTCCTATTCCATGTGGGAGGTGGAATCCTACTAGTTCTAGGGAGTCCTAGTAGGACTCCACACTTTGGGCGTGCCCTATGAGGGTTGGCCTCCTCCTCCCTCCATCCTTTATATACGTGGCCAGGGGGGACCCCATAGACACACAAGTTGATTGTTTCCAGCCGTGTGTGGTGCCCCCCTCCACCATAATCCACCTTGGTCATATAGTAGTGGTGCTGAGGCGAAGCCCTGTTCCGGTAGCATCATCATCACCGACATTACGCCGTCGTGCTGACGAAGCTTTCCCTCGACACTTTGCTGGATCATGAGTTCGTGGGACGTCACCGAGCCGAACGTGTGCAGATCGTGGAGGTGCCGTACTTTCGGTACTAGGATCGGTCGATCGTGAAGACGTACGACTACATCAACCGCGTTGTCATAACGCTTCTGCTTACGGTCTACGAGGGTACGTAGACAACACTCTCCCCTCTCGTTGTTATGCATCACCATGATCTTGCGTGTGTGTAGGATTTTTTTTTGAAATTACTGTGTTCCCCAACAGGAGCATATAAGATGTTCTAAGAGTTGAAATTGGTATTTCATAGGCAAGCCTGTGTCAGGAGGTATGAGACCTTTGTCAGTACTTTGCCTACAAGATGGACGAGAATAGCTCAACCAGTGAGCATGTGCTCAGATTATCTAGGTACTACAATTGCTTGAATCAAGTGGGAGTTAATCTTCCAGATAAGATACTAATTGACAACGTTCTCTAGTCACTATCACCAAGTTACTAGAACTTAGTAATGAACTATAATATGCAAGGTATGACGAAAGTAATTCCCAAGCTCTTCGCGATGGTGAAATCGGCAAAGGTAGAAATCAAGAAATAGCCTCAAGTGTTGATGGTTGACAAAAACCACTAGTTTCAAGTAGAAGGGCAAGGAAAAAAGGGAACTTCAAGAAGAATGGCAAGCAAGTTGCCACTCCCATGAAGAAGCCCAAAGCTAGACCCAAGCCTGAAATTGAGTGCTTCTACTGCAAAGGAAATGGTCACTGGAAGTGGAACTGCCCTAGATACTTGGCGGATAAGAAGGATGGCAAAGTGAACAAAAGTATATATGATATACATGTTATTAATGTGTACTTTACTAGTGTTCATAGTAGCTCCTGGGTATTTGATACTTGTTCAGTTGCTATGATTTGTAACTTGAAACAGGAGTTACAAAATGAACAGAGACTAGTTGAGGGCAAGGTGACGATGTGTGTTGGAAGTAATTCCAAAGTTGATAAGATCACCATCGCACACTCCCTTTACCTTTGGGATTAGTGTTGAACCTAAAATAAATGTTATTTGTTGTTTGCATTGAGCATAATATGATGGGATAATGTTTATTGCAATACGGTTATTCATTTAAGTCAAAGAATAATTGTTATTCTATTTACATGAATAAAACCTTCTGTGGTCATACACCCAAGGTGAATGGTTTATTGAATCTCGATCATAGTGATACACATATTGATAATATTGAAGCCAAAAGATGCAAAGTTAATAATGATAGTGCAACTTATTTGTGGCACTGCCGTTTAGGCCATATTGGTGTAAAGCGCATGACAAAACTCTGTGCTGATGGACTTTTGGAATCACTTGATTATGAATCACTTGATGCTTGCGAACCATGCCTCATGGGCAAGATGACTAAGACTCCGTTCTTCGGAACAATGGAGCGACCAATTGGCTTATTGGAAATAATACATACTGATGTATGCGGTCCGATGAGTGTTGAGGCTCGCGGTGCGTATCATTATTTTCTAACCTTCACAGATGATTTGAGCAGATATAGGTATATCTACTTAATGAAACATAAGTCTGAAACATTTGAAAAGTTCAAAGAATTTCAGAGTGGAGTAGAAAATCATCGTAAAAAGAAAATAAAGTTTCTACGATCTGATCGTGGAAGTGAATATTTGAGTTATGAGTTTGGTCTTCATTTGAAACAATGTGGAATAGTTTCGCAACTCACGCCACCTGGAACACCACTGTGTAATGGTGTGTCCGAACATCGTGACCGTACTTTATTAGATATGGTGCGACCTATGATGTCTCTTACCGATTTACCACTATCGTTTTGGGGTTATGCATTAGAGACAGATGCATTCACGTTAAATAGGGCACCATCTAAATCCGTTGAGATGACACCGTCTGAACTATGGTTTGGCATGAAACCGAAGCTGTCATTTCTTAAAGTTTGGGGCAGCTATGCTTATATGAAAAAACTTCAACCTGATAAGCTCGAACCCAAATCGAGGAAATGTGTCTTCATAGGATACCCAAAGGAAACTGTTGGGTACACCTTCTATCACAGATCCAAAGGCAAGATATTCGTTGCTAAGAATGGATCCTTTCTAGAGAAGGAGTTTCTCTCGAAAGAAGTGACTGGGAGGAAAGTAGAACTTGATGAGGTAACTGTACCTGCTCCCTTATTGGAAATTAGTTCATCACTGAAATCAGTTCCAGTGATTCCTACACTAGTAAGTGAGGAAGCTAATGATAATGATCATGAAACTTTTGATCAAGTTACTACCGAACCTCGTAGGTAAACCAGAATAAGATCCGCACCAGAGTGGTACGGTAATCCTGTTCTGGAAGTCATGTTACTTGACCTTGACGAACCTATGAACTATGAGGAAGCGATGATGAGCCCATATTCTGCAAAATGGCTTGAGGCCATGAAATCTGAGATGGGATCCACGTATGAGAACAAAGTATGGACTTTGATTGACTTGCCCGGTGATCGGTGAGTCATTGAGAATAAATGGATCTTCAAGAGGAAGACGGAAGCTGATAGTAGTGTTACTATCTACAAAGCTCGAATTGTCGCAAAAAATGTTTTCGACAAGTTCAAGGTGTTGACTACGATAAGATTTTCTCGCTCGTATCGATGCTTAAAAGCCTGTCCGAATCATGCTAGCAGTTGCCGCATTTTATGAAATCTGGCAAATGGATGTCAAAACTGCATTCCTTAATGGATTTCTTAAAGAAGAGTTGTATATGATGCAACCAGAAGGTTTTGTCGATCCTGAAGGTGCTCACAAAGTGAGCAAGCTCGAGCGATCCATCTATGGACTGGTCTAAGCATCACATAGTTGGAATATATGCTTTGATAAAGTGATCAAAGCATATGGTTTTATACAGACTTGCGGTGAAGCCTGTATTTACAAAAAAGTGAGTGGGAGCACTACGGCATTTCTGATAAGTATACGTGAATGACATATTGTTGATCGGAAATAATGTGGAAATTTCTGGAAAGCATAAAGGAATGTTTGAAAGGAGTTTTTCAAAGAAAGACCTTGGTGAAGCTACTTCCATATTGAGAATCAAGATCTATAGAGATAGATCAAGATGCTTGATATATTTTGAATGAGTACATACCTTGACAAGATTTTGAAGTAGTTCAAAATGGAACAGTCAAAGAAGGAGTTCTTGCCTGTGTTGCAAGGTGTGAAGTTGAGTAAAGACTCAAAACCCGACCACGGCATAAAATATAAAGAGAATGAAAAGTCATTCCCTATGCATCAGTCATAGGTTCTACAAAGTATGATATGCTGTGTACCAGACCTATTGTGTACCTCACCATAAGTTTGGCAAGAGGGTACAATAGTGATCCAGGAGTGGATCACTGGACAACGGTCAAAAATATCCTTACTGGAATAAGGAAATGTCTCTCAGTTATGGAGGTGACAAAGAGTTCATCATAAAGAGTTACATTGGTGCAAGCTTTGACAGCGATCTGGATGACTCTAAGTCTCGATCTAGATACATATTGAAAGTGGGAGCAATTATCTAGAGCAACTCCATGCAAAGCATTGTAGACATAGAAAATTTGCAAAATACATGTGTCCCTCGCTACCTCTTCTTTCACTGGGTGAGGACACCACAAGATCGAACCCATCACAAAGCACCTCTTCCCATTGCAAGAAAAATTGATCTAGTTGGCCTAACTAAACCGAAGAATCGGAGAACAAATATGAGGCTATAACAATTACACATATAAGAGATCAAAAAAACTCAAATAAATCTAATCGCATACTTGCACTTCATTGAATCCCAACAAACACACCGCAAAAAGTTATTACATTAAATAGCTCTCCAAGAACATCGAGAGAACATTGTATTGAGAATCAAAAAGAGAGAAGAAGCCATCTAGCTACTGCCTACGGACCCGTAGGTCTATGGCGAACTACTCACACATCATCGAAGGAGCATCAATGAGGATGATGATGAAGGAAATTTGCCCTACAGGCAATAATAAAGTTGTTATTTATATTTACTTATATCATGATAAATGTTTATTATTCATGATAGAATTGTATTAACCGGAAACTTAGTACATGTGTGAATACATAGACAAACAGAGTGTCCCTAGTATGCCTCTACTTGACTAGCTCCTTAATCAAAGACGGTTAAGTTTCCTAGCCATGGACATGTGTTGTCATTTGATGAACGGGATCATATCATTAGAGAATGATGTGATGGACAAGACCCATCTGTTAGCTTAGCATAATGATCGTTCAGTTTTATTGCTACTACTTTCTTCATGACTTATACATGTTCCTCTGACTATGAGATTATGCAACTCCCTATACCGGAGGAACACCTTGGGTGCTATCAAACGTCACAACGTAACTGGGTGATTATAAATATGCTCTTCAGGTGTCTCCGATGGTGTTTGTTGAGTTGGCATAGATCGAGATTAGGATTTGTCACTCCTTCTATCGGAGAGGTATCTCTGGGCCCTCTGGGTAATGCACATGACTATAAGCCTTGCAAGCAATGTGACTAATGAGTTAGTTGCGGCATGATGCATTACGGAACGAGTAAAGAGACTTGCCGGTAACGATATTGAACTAGGTATTAAGATACCAACGATCGAATCTCGGGCAAGTAACATACCGATGACAAAGGGAACAACGTATGTTGTTATGCGGTTTGACCGATAAAGATCTTCATAGAATATATAGGAACCAACACGAGCATCTAGGTTCCGCTATTGTTTATTGACCAGAGATGAGTCTCGGTCATGTCTACATAGTTCTCGAACCCGTAGGGTTCGCACGCTTAACGTTCTGTGACAATTTGTATTATGAGTTATGTGATTTGATAACCGAAGTTTGTTCAGAGTCCCGGATGAGATCGTGGACATGACAAGGAGTCTTGAAATGGTCGAGACATAAAGATTGATATATTGGAAGGCTATATTCGGACATCAGAAAAGTTTCGAGTGATTCAGGTATTTTTTGGTGTACCAGAGAGTTACGGGAATTCGTATTGGGACTTAATGGGCCATACGGGAAAGGAGAGAAAGGCCTCAAAGGTGGCCGCTCCCTTTCCCCATGGACTGGTCCGAATTAGACTAGGGAAAGGGGCGCCCCCTTCCTTCCTCCTCCTTCTCCCTTCCCTTTTTCCTATTCCATGTGGGAGGTGGAATCCTACTAGGACTAGGGAGTCCTAGTAGGACTCCACACTTTGGGCGCGTCCTATCAGGGCCGGTCTCCTCCTCCCTCCATCCTTTATATATGTGTCCAGGGGGCACCCTATAGACACACAAGTTGATCATTTATTTTCTTAGCCGTGTGCGGTGCCCCCCTCCACCGTACTCCACCTCGATCATATCGTAGCGGTGCTTAGGTGAAGCCCTGTTCCGATAGCATCATCATAACTATCATCATGCCGTCGTGCTAACGAAGCTCTCCCACGACACTCTATTGGATCGTGAGTTCGTGGGACGTCATCGAGCCGAACATGTGCGGATCGCGGAGGTGCCGTACTTTCGGTACTAGGATCGGTCGATCATGAAGACGTATGACTACATCAACCGCATTGTCATAATGCTTTCGCTTATGGTCTACGAGGGTAGGTGGACAACACTCTCCCCTCTCGTTGCTATGCATCACCGTGATCTTGCATGTGCGTAGGATTTTTTTGAAATTACTGCATTCCCCAATAGATGAACCCCTCCGTGATCGTGTTCCCCTCTGGCAAAATGCCGGAATAGGGCTCTAGATTGGATCTCGTGGTTCTGGAACTTGCAGCGGATGGAATTATGTTTCGATCGCTCCCCTAAGGTTTCTGGAATATCTGAGAATTTATAGAGCTAAGAGGTGGTAGAGAGGACCTCCATGGGCCACACCGCCCATCAGGGCGCTCCAGGGGCCTCTGGCGTGCCCAGGTTGGTGGTGGGGCCCATGGGCCTCCCCTCTGGTGCTTCCTTGGCTCCCAAGTTGTCTTCTGGTCCAAAAAAATCTCCAAAAAGTTTTGCTGCATTTGGACTGTGTTTGATATGGATATTCTATGTAGTAAAAAATAAGCAGAAAAACAACAACTGGCACTGGACACTATGTCAATAGGTTAGTCCCAAAAAATGATATAAAGTTGCTATAAAATGAATGTAAAACATCCAAGAATGATAATATAACAGTATGGAACAATAAAAAAATTATAGATACATTGGAGACGTATTAGCATCCCCAAGCTTAATTCTTGCTCGTCCTCGAGTAGGTAACGATAAAAATAGAATTTTTGATGTGGAATGTTGCCTAACATGTTCATCACATATTATTTTCTTTTGTTGCATGGACATTTGGACTTTTTAGATGGTTCAAAGCAATAGTCTATATTTTACATGAATACTTCAATACTCAAGCATATCAACAAGCAACCATGTCTTTCAAAATATCAACACTAAAGAAAGTTATCCCTAGCCCATCATGCTCAATCATTGATCCATTCACGAAATACACTCGAATATTAGCTACATCCAATGCGCAAGTATGATCATAGTGCTCCCTAGTTGGTGCTTTATAAGAGAAGATGGATAGTCAAATAAAAATAAAAATTACAGAAAAGTAAATAGATAGGCCCTTCACAGAGGGAAGGAGAGATTTGTAGAGGTGCTAGAGCTCAAAGGTTAAATTGAGAGATAAAGTATTTTGAGAGGCATGCTTTTTCTCGTCAACGAAAACGACCAAGTAGTTCCCAATACTTTCAATGCTAGATACATCATAGGCGGTTCCCAAACATAAAATAAAGTTTATTCTTTTTTCCACCATTCTTTCACAATCCATGGCTAGTTGTATCCACGGGTGCCTTCCACACCAACACTTTCCAAGGATTTTATTATTTGACAACATAAAGTAAATTTCTTTTTCATTTTGGGACTGGGCATCCCTATTACTGTCACACTCTCATGCAATGATAAGTGAATAAACACTCATCTTGAGAATACACATCTAGCATGGAAAAATGTTGGCCACCCCTGCCGCTTCATGAACGGTACGAGCGCACAAAAAGGAAATTCATTTTGAAAAATAGAGATGGCACATACAAATTTACTTAGAACGGCACGGAAATACCGTATATAGGTAGGTATGGTGGACTCATATGGCATAACTGGTTTAAAGGATTCTGGATGACTAAGTAGTATTCCCACTTAGTACAAGGAAAGACTGTTGGGGAACGTAGTAATAATTCAAAATTTTCCTACGTGTTACCAAGATCAATCTAGGAGATACTAGCAACGAGAGAGAGAGAGAGAGAGAGATAGAGAGAGAGAGAGTGCATCTTCATACCCTTGAAGATCGCTAAGCGGAAGCGTTATAAGAACACGGTTGATGGAGTCGTACTCGCGGCGATTCAAATCGTGGAAGATCCGATCCAAGCGCCGAACGGATGGTGCCTCCGCATTCAACACACGTACAGCCCGGGATGTCTCCTCCTTCTTGATCCAGCAAGGGGAGAGGAGAAGTTGAGGGAAAGCTCCGGCAGCACGACAGCGTGGTAGTGGAGCTTGCGGTTCTCCGGGAGGGCTTCGCCAAGCACTACGGAGGAGGAGGTGTTGGAGGAGGGAGGGGGCTGCGCCAGGGAAGGGGTTCACCTGCCCTCTCTCTCCCTCACTATATATAGGGGAAGGGGGGAGGAGGAGGTGCCTTAGGGTTTCCCCTAGGGGTCGGGGGCCAACACAGATTGGATCTCCCTAGGGAAATTCTAGGGAGACTTGCCCCCAAGCCAAGCCAGGTGGAGGCGCCCCACCTCTCCAAGTTATGTGAGAGGGCTTGGGAGGGGCGCACCGCCCATTAGTGGGCTGGTGTGCCCCCTCCCATTGGCCCATAAGCCCCCCCCCCCCAACGCTTGCCGGGGCCTCCGAAACACCTTTCGGTCACGCTGGTCGTCACCCGGTACTCCCAGAACAATTCCGGACTCCAATACCCTTCGTCCAATATATCGATCTTCACCTCCGGACCATTTCGGAGTTCCTTGTCATGTCTGGGATCTCATCTGAGCCTCCGAACAACCTTCAGTAACCACATACTATTCCCATTACAACTCTAGCATCACCGAACCTTAAGTGTGTAGACCCTACGGGTTCGGGAACCATGCAAAAATGACCGAGATACCTCTCTGGCCAATAACCAATAGCGGGATCTGGATACCCATATTGGCTCCCACATGTTCCACGATGATCTCATTGGATGAACCACAATGTCGGGGATTCAATCAATCCCGTATACAATTCCCTTTGTCTATCGGTATGTTACTTGCCCGGGATTCGATCATCGGTATCCCCATACCTCGTTCAATCTTGTTACCGGCAAGTCTCTTTACTCGTTCCGTAACGCATGATCCCATGGCTAACTCCTTAGTCACATTGAGCTCATTATGATGATGCATTACCGAGTGGGCCCAGAGATACCTCTCCGTCACACAGAGTGACAAATCCCAGTCTTGATTCGTGCCAACCCAACAGACACTTTTGGAGATACCTGTAGTGCACCTTTATAGTCACCTAGTTATGTTGTGATGTTTTATACACCCAAAGCACTCCTACGGTATCCGGGAGTTGCACAACCTCATTGTCTAAGGAAACGGTACTTGACATTAGAAAATCTAGTAGCAAACGAACTACACGATCTTGTGCTATACTTAGGATTGGGTCTTGTCCATCACATCATTCTCCTAATGATGTGATCCCGTTATCAACGATATCCAATGTCCATGGTTAGGAAACCACAACGATCTATTGATCAACGAGCAGGGCCGTCTCCAGGATTTCGGGACCCTGGTGCGAAAAGAAAAAATGAGGCCCTAAATTTAAAAAAATATACAATTAAACAAGCATAATCACCTAATTATGTAATTAAAATTTATGTTATTTCATACAATGCTTAGAATATTCTGAAGTATCAATGCAAAATACTAAAACCAATAAACTAACCTCATGCTCTATTGAAAAGTGCCATCCGTCTTGTGTTCCTTGAAATGAAATCTTCAATTACATCTTCATAATCAGTCTTCTCCAAGACATCATCTTCTTACTAATCTTCTCTATAATCATACTTTCTTCCAGAACTAGATTGCATGATTGTTTCTATTTCAATGAAATATATACTCTTTCAATTTATTTGAACTGATGAGCTCACATGAAATATAGGATTGTGAAATGCATAGGTAGTTCGAAAAACATACAATCAGATAGAACCTTGATTTTGGACTTGGACGATAGTATGAGCAACTACTGAAATTCTTGAATCTGTGACTACTTCTGAACTTGAACAACTACACAAAAATCGTTCCCAAACATATTAACATAACTTTGTAATTTGTATCAAAATTAGAAGGGAGAGAGTAGGGAGCAAGGAGGACACCACACCGGTTGGTCTTCTGTTCCTGTTGGGCGGCACCGCGGCAGTGTCGGCCAGCCGCCAGCGCGGCGGCGTCTAGCGCTCGAAAGTTGCATGCAGTTCCGCTTCTTGCCCGTCGCCTCGCTAAACCCGCAAGGCTGCAATGCGATAGCCGCCGAGCCACCGATTCAGTCGGAAGCGACGGGGAGATGGAAAGCCAAGCGATCAGGCAGGGAATAGGAAGCGGAAGTTACGAAACATAGTGTGTTGGGGCTGTCGTTTCGTCTATGATCAATCCACCTCATCCACGCGACGGGAAAGCGGATCGCTCGAGACTTGACCAGACTAGGCCCAAGAAGGCCTAAAACTGGATTTTTTTTCCAGACTATACATATATGTATATGGATCCTAATTGGGGCCCCTAGGATTTGGGGGGACCTGTGCGAGCGCACAGCTCGCACAGGCCCTTGGACGGCCCTGTCAATGAGCTAGTCAACTAGAGGCTCACTAGGAACATGTTGTGATCTATGTATTCACACATGTATTATGGTTTCCGGTTAATACAATTATAGCATGAACAATAGACAATTATCATGAATAAGGACATATAATAATAACCATTTTATTGTTGCCTCTAGGGCATATTTCCAGCAGTCTCCCACCTGCACTAGAGTCAATAATCTAGTTCACATCGCCATGTGATTAACACTCATAGTTCACATCGCCATGTGACTAACACCCAAAGAGTTTACTAGAGTTAATAATCTAGTTCACATCGCCATGTGATTAACACCCAAGAGTTTACTAGAGTCAATAATCTAGTTCACATCACCATGTGATTAACACTCAATGAGTTCTAGGGTTTGATCATGTCATGCTTACGAGAGAGGTTTCAGTCAACGGGTCTGCAACATTCAGATCCGTGTGTTCTTCGCAAATATCTATTTCATGTTGTAGATGTTGCTACTATGATCCACTTGGACCTATTCCAAATGGTTGCTCCACTATACGTATCCGGTTTGCTAGTCAGAGTCATCCGGATAGGTGTTAAAGCTTGCATCAATGTAACCCTTTATGCCGAACTCTTCATCACCTCCATAATCGAGAAACATTTCCTTATTCCTAAGGACAATTTTGACCACTGTCCAATGATCCACTCCTGGATCACTCTTATGCCCCCTTTCTAGACACGTGGCAAGGCACATCACGGTACACATCTAACTCATAGGGGACGACTTTCATTCGTTCTCTTTCTTATGTTGTGGTCGAGCTTCAAGTCTTAAATTCACACCTTACAACTTAGGCAAGAACTCCTTCTTTGACTAATCCATCTTGAACTCCTTCAAGATCATGTCAAGGCATGTGCTCTGTGAAATTCTTATCAGGCATCTTGATCTATCTCTATAGATCTTGATACCCAACATGTAAGCAGTTTTACACAGGTCTTCCTTTGAAAAACTCCATTCAAACAACCCTTTATGCTTTCCAGAAATTCTACATCATTTCCGATCAACAATATGTCATCCACATATACCAATCAAAAATGTTGTAGTGCTCCCACTCACTTTCTTGCAAATACAAGTTTCTTGCAAACTTTGTATAAACCCAAATGCTTTGATCACCTGATCAAAGTGTATGTTCCAACTCCAAGATGCTTGCTCCAGTCCATAAAAGGATCGTTGGAGTTTGCATACCTTTTAGCATCCTTAGGATCGACAAAACCTTCTGGTTGTATCACATACAGCCTTTCCTCACGGAAACTGAGGGAGTCCTAGATTAGGGGGTGTTCGGGTAGCCGGACACCTGGACTATGAAGATACAAGATTGAAGACTTCGTCCCGTGTCCGGATGGGACTTTCCTTGGCGTGGAAGGCAAGCTTGGCGATGCGGATATTCAAGATCTCCTACCATTGTAACCGACTTTATGTAACCCTAACCCTATCCGGTGTCTATATAAACCGGAGGGTTGTAGTCCGTAGGCAATCAACTCCATACACAACAATCATACCATAGGCTAGCTTCTAGGGTTTAGCCTCCTTGATCTCATGGTAGATCTACTCTTGTACTACCCATATCATCAATATTAATCAAGAAGGAGTAGGGTATTACCTCCATCGAGAGGGCCCGAACCTGGGTAAAAAACATCGTGTCCCTTGTCTCCTGTTACCATCCGGCCTTGACGCACAGTTCGGGACCCCCTACCCGAGATCCGCCGGTTTTGACACCGGCATTGGTGCTTTCATTGAGAGGTCCTCTGTGTCGTTGCCTTTAGGCCCGATGGCTCCTTTGATCATCAACAACGATACGGTCCAGGGTGAAACTTTTCTCCCTGGACAGATCTTTGTCTTCGGCGGCTTCGCTCTGCGGGCCAATTCACTCGGCCACCTGGAGCAGATTGAAAGCTATGCCCCTGGCCATCAGGTCAGGTTTGGAAGCCTAAACTACACGGCTGACATCCACGGGGACTTGATCTTTGACGGATTTGAGCCACAGCCAAGCGTGCCGCACTGTCTCGATGGGCATGATATAGATCTGCCGCCGAACAGCGCCTTGGAGGCCGCATACGCATCGGTTTTGACCATTGATTCGGAGCATACTGCGCGATCGAGGATCAGCGGTTAGACGCTGCCTCAGGGGCTGCGATCTCAGAGGCGATCGAGCCGAACTGCAGCCCCGCACTCCGTATGGCCCATGACTCCGAGGATCCGGACTCCTCCTCGGACTCCGAACCCCCGCGCCCCTGCCAATCGAATCCGATTGGGTGCCGATAATGGAGTTCACCGCCGCAGACATCTTTCAGCATTCGCCTTTTGGCGACATCTTGAACTCTCTTAAGTCTCTCTGTTTATCAGGAGAGCCCTGGCTGGACTACGCTTAGCGAGGGTGGGATACGGACGATAAGGAAATTCAAAGCCCACCCACCACCCACTTTGTAGCCACTGTCGATGATCTAACCGACATGCTTGACTTCAGCTCCGAAGATATCGACGGCATGGCGACGATGTAGGAGACGAACAGGAACCAGCACCTATAGGGCACTGGAAGGCCACCTCATCATATGACATATATATGGTGGATACTCCAAAAGATGGAGATTGTGATGGAACAGTGGGGGATGACGCCCCCAAGAAACAGCCAAAGCACCGGCGTCAACGGCGCCGCTCTAAATCCCGCCAAAGCAAAAACGGTGATTCTGGCACGGGAGATAATACTACCCCGGATAACACCGAAGAACACCCACCTCAGCAAGATTCGACACAGGAAGATGGAGAAGCCATCCCTCATGAGAGAGCGGCAGACCGAGAGGTCGAGGATGATAACTATACGCCTCCCTCCGAAGACGAGGCAAGCCTCGATGACGACGAATTCGTCATACCATCAGACCCCGCCGAACAAGAGCGTTTTAAACGCAGGCTTTTAGCCACGGCAAGCAGCCTCAAGAAAAAGCAGCAACAGCTTAAAGCTGCGCAAGATTTGCTAGCTGACAGATGGACTGAAGTCCTTACGGCCGAAGAGTATGATCTCGAACGGCCCTCCAAGAGTTACCCGAAGCGCAGGCCGCTACCCCGATCAGAGGAGGAAGCACCTACATCACCAGCGCATGACATGGCAGACCGGCCACCTCGCGGCCGCGACAGAGAGGCCCCTCCGCCCTCCACCCAAGCCATGCCCCGACGCCGCTCAACTAAGGTACGGGAAAATGCGCCCGACCTGCGAGACATACTGGAGGATAAGGCAAGACAAACAAGATCGATCTATGGATCGCGCAGGCGCCCTACGGCATGTGACAATGATCTCCACTCCGGATACAACAAATCCGGCCGGGCCGAACACAACAGACATAGCGCTTCCGAGCTACATCGTGATATACCCCAGTACAGAGGCGCCACACACCCGCTATGCTTCACAAATGAAGTAATGGATCATAAAATCCCAGAGGGTTTCAAACCCGTAAACATCGAATCATACAATGGCACAACAGACCCGGCGGTATGGATCGAGGATTATCTCCTTCACATCCACATGGCACGCGGCGATGATCTACACGCCATCAAATACCTCCCGCTCAAACATAAAGGACCGGCCCAGCATTGGCTTAACAGCTTGCCAGCAGACTTAATCGGTTCTTGGGAGAACCTGGAAGCCGCATTCCTCGACAACTTCCAGGGCACTTACGTGCGACCGCCAGATGCCGACGACTTAAGCCACATAATTCAGCAGCCAGAGGAATCGGCCAGACAATTCTAGACACGGTTCCTAACAAAGAAAAACCAAATAGTCGACTGTCCGGACGCAGAGGCCCTAGCAGCCTTCAAGCATAACATCCGCGACGAGTGGCTTGCCCGGCACCTGGGACAGGAAAAGCCGAAATCCATGGCAGCCCTCACGACACTCATGACCCGCTTTTGCGTAGGAGAAGACAGCTGGCTAGCTCGCAGTAACAACTTATCAAAGAACCCTGGTAATTCGGATACCAAGGACAAAAGTGGCAAGACACGTCGGAATAAGAAAAAACGTCGCGTTAATAGCGACAGCAATGAAGACACGGCAGCCAATGCTGGATTCAAAGACTATAAATCCGGTCAGCGGAAAAAGCCATTCAAAAAGAATACTCAGGGCCCATCCAGTTTGGACCGAATACTAGATCGCTTGTGCCAGATACATGGCACCCCCGAAAGGCTAGCCAATCACACTAACAGGGATTGTTGGGTGTTCAAGCAGGCAGGCAAGTTAAGGGCCGAAAACAGAGACAAGGGGCTGCACAGCGACGACGAGGAGCCCAAGCCGCCGAACAACAATGGACAGAAGGGTTTTCCCCCACAAGTGCGGACGGTGAACATGATATACGCAACCCACATTCCCAAGCGGGAGCGGAAGTGTGCGCTACAGGACGTATACGCGATAGAGCCAGTCGCCCCAAAGTTCAACCCATGGTCCTCCTGCCCGATCACTTTTGATCGAAGGGACCATCCCACTAGCATCCGTCATGGCGGCTTCGCCGCATTGGTTCTCGACCCAATCATCGACGGATTTCATCTCACAAGAGTCCTCATGGACGGCGGCAGTAGCCTGAACCTGCTTTATCAGGATACAGTGCGGAAAATGGGCATAGATCCCTCAAGGATTAAGCCCACAAGAACGACCTTTAAAGGCGTTATACCAGGTGTAGAAGCCAACTGTACAGGCTCAGTAACACTTGACATGGTCTTCGGATCCCCGGACAATTTCCGAAGCGAAGAGTTAATCTTCGATATAGTCCCGTTTCGCAGTGGCTATCACGCCCTGCTCGGACAAACCGCATTTGCAAAGTTCAATGCGGTGCCGCACTATGCATATCTCAAGCTCAAGATGCCAGGCCCTCGAGAAGTAATTACGGTCAACGGAAACACCGAACGCTCCCTCCGTACGGAGGAGCATACGGCGGCTCTCGCAGCGGAGGTACGAAGTAGCCTTCTCAGGCAATTCTCCAGTCCGGCCATTAAAAATTCAAACACTACCAAGCGCGCCCGGAGTAACCCACAGCAGGACCGCCTGGCACACTCTGAGCAAGCGTAGCAATGCGTCCCAAACCCCAGCTATCGCGACATAGTGAAACCAGTACCTCGCGTACATAACTACGCCCTTGAAATACCATGGGCACAGGGGAAGGGGCACAATAACGGCACGCCCAGAATACGGCTTAAAACGTACTAGGGGCTGCTAATACGGCTTAAAACGTACTAGGGGCTGCTGGATTCTCTTTTTAATTTTTTCTTACCTTGAGGACTCCATACTTCGGACGACCTGTTCGGCAATTCGACCGCCGCACAAACGATGCAAGATCCAGGGAGGCAGACAAGCCATGCCGCACTATGGAACTCCCAGGTGGTCTCTGTTACGAGCGGTATACCTGTTTTAAATACAATTATGTGGCCTGCCCCCGGTCAGGACATACTGAATAGTCCAATATCTTTTGCTTACCGCACTATTTGTATCGTTCAGCTTTGATAAATAGCCTTTATATAAACAATGCATAGCTTTTGTCTATTTTCTGCATTACTCTCTTTTATATATGTTCATTAATGACATGTTGCACCCGTACATTGTGGTACGGCAAGTACGCTAGGGGCTTCAATACCCTTTAATATGGTGTGAGAAGTCCGTACACTTTCACAAGTGCGGCACCCCGAACTTATAGCACTATATGCATCGACTCCGAATCATGATTTGGGTCAATAGTTGGGTTTTCCCGGCTCCTATGTTTTGGTGCCTTACGTTCCGCTATATCAGCTAAGGTAGCACTAGGAGAACCACTGCGATTGTGCCCCGGTTGAGCTGGGTTAAGCTGTAACACCCTTGATGCGACTATAGCTCCCACGTGTCAAGGCACGACTTAGAGACATAATCGCATTGAAGGCATATGTCGCAAGTTAGGCAATCTTCACAAACATCCCATGTAATGTAATAATAAAAGGGGAGAACATAGTTGGCTTACACTCGCCACGTCAATCAAGTACAAAAATAACATTACATCATCCAAAACACTCATGGCCCGACTATGGCGCCAAAATAGAAGAAAACCCAACATGCGACAACGGTCCCAATCACCCCCAACTGGGCACCACTACTGATCATCAGGAAAAGACACATAGTAACACTGAGAGTCCTCGTCGAACTCCCACTTGAGATCGTACTCGTCACCTGGAGCGGGATCACCTGGACCTGCATTTGGAGTTATAGTAATATGTGAGCCACAGGGACTCAGCAATCTCGCACCCTCGCGATCAAGACTATTTAAGCTTATAGGAAGGGTAAGGAAATTATATGTGGAGCTGCAGCAAGCGACTAGCATATATGGTGGCTAACTCATGCGCAAAAGAGAGCGAGAAGAGGAGGCAAGCGCGAGCAAGAAATCTAGAAGAACAACCTGCGCAAACATTACTCCAACACCGTGTCCACTTCCCGGACTCCGCCGAGAAGAGACCATCACGGTAACACACTTAGTTGATTCGTTTTAATTAATTAAGGTTCAAGTTATCTACAACCGGACATTAACAAATTCCCATCTGCCCATAACCGCAGGCACGGCTTTCGAAAGTTCAATCCCTGCAGGGGAGTCCCAACTTAGCCCATGACAAACTCTCACGGTCAACGAAGGAATAGACCTCCTCCCAAGACGTTCCGATCAGACTCGGTATCTCGGCAACTCAAGACACTTCGACAGGTTAAAACAAGACCAGCAACACCGCCCGAATGTGCCGACAAATCCCGATAGGAGCTGCACATATCTCTTTCTCAGGGCACACTCAGATTGTCTTAGGTACGGGTAGGCCAGCCCAGAGTTGCCCCTGGTGGCCACCGGCAGCTGACAGGTGGACCAACACTCAAAGGAGCACTGGCCCGGGGGGGGGGGGGGTAAAATAAGATGACCCTTGAGTCTGCAGAACCCAAGGGAAAGAAAAGGCTAGGTGGCAAATGGTAAAACCAAGGTTGGGCATTGCTGGAAAAGCTTTAATCAAGGCGAAATATCAAGGGGTTCCCATTATAACCCAACCGCATAAGGAACGCTAAATCCGGGAACATAACACCGATATGACGGAAACTAGGGTGGCAAGAGTGGAACAAAACACTAGGCGAGAGGCCGAGCCTTCCACTCTTTACCAAGTATATAGATGCATTAAGATAACATAGCAATATAATGATATCCCAACAAGTAAATAAATGATGTTCCAACAAGGAACGGCCTCCAATCTTCACCTGCAACTAGCAACGCTATAAGAGGGGCTGAGCAAAGTGGTAACATAGCCAATCAACAGTTTGCTAGGACATGGTGGGTTAGAGTTTCAACATGGCAATTGGGAGGCTGACAAGCAAAAGGTAGGCATCGTAGCATTGGCATAGCAAAAGAGCGAGCAAACTAGCATAGCAAAGATAGTAGTGATTTCGAGGGTATGATCATCTTGCCTGCACAGTTGTCAGAGTTGACTGGATCCTCAAAAGCAAAATCAATGGGCTCCTCGTTAGCGAACTCGTCTCCCGGCTCTACCCAAACAAGACAAACAAGCAACAAGGATACAATCAACCACGTGCAAACTCAAACAATAAGATGCAATGATGGTATGCTATGCGGGATGCGATGCGGGATGCAAAATGCAAGATGTGACAGGAATGTATGAACCTGGCCTCAACTTGGAAAACCAAGTGTGCCACTGGAAAGATGAGACGAAATCGATTGAAAACGATATAAAGAACGCCGGAATCGGAGTTACGGTTTGGAAATGGCAAGCGATTTAAGAATGACACCGGTCGGCGATTTACAGCAAGTAGGCATCTAAATGCAATGAGATGAACATGCTACAGCACCCAAACATGACAACAAAATGCATGGCAGGGATGCACACAAGATGCTTAACAAAAGACTAGCACTGAGCCACGGCCAATTCATCCATTATGAGGTTCAAACAAGCATGGCAAAAACGCAAATGCAAAACAGATTCCAGACTTAGTTAAATTAACACTTGTCTGAAATTTCAGATCACGGAGCCCTCTTCGGAGCAGCAAAACAACATGATACATGACCTAATTAAGATAAATAAGAATATGGCATGGAGCTACTCAACAAGCTTAACAAAAGACCCAAAGTGACCTGGGCCAAAAGGGTTCACAAAATATACTAACGGGCACACGAACATAGCTAAAACACAATCAGTTTTCGGACTTAGTGAAAACTGAGACATGCTGAAATATAACTCACGAAGGCATGTAAACAAGCTCGATGCACTCACTATGGTGCAAGTCATGGCAAGGCAAGCATACATCCATAAAGAAGGCACAAAATACAAGCTAGACATGGCAAGAACAATGGCATAGCATGCACGGATCAACCACAACAACACCGGCAAAGTCGCAAACGAGTTGACGATCTGCCCAGATTCACAACAAAGCAAAAGTAGAGCTCGATTGACTCAAGCAAGGGTGCTCCATAATTGCAAACAAAGACATGGATGGATATAACATAACATGATTAACAAAACTCCTTTACTGGTCATCCTCAAAAGAGGCACGGATCACTAGGAAACAAGCTGAACATATGTCATCATGAACTAAATAATCCCAGACTTAGTGAAAACTACTAAGTCCCTGGAAACAGATTTACCGGGTGCCTCACTTTGCAAGCTTGCACAAGTCACCACACACATCCTAAAAATGTACGGGTTGCACCTCTGGAAAGAAGACAAAATCCTTAACAAAACATATGAAGGACTCGCAGGCATATCATGCACACATTAATCATGGCAAAAATGACAAAAGTCTAAGATGAACTAGCAGATATGACAATTAACTCACGAAGCCCTCTTCTAACAGCATTTTTGGCATTAAGATGAGCTCAAATGAAAATGATTCACTGGAATAAAATGATGTACTCGTCGAGACGAACATTTTGATATACTATATACCCAAAACGGAGCTACGGATGCGGAGATACGGCCGGTCAAAGTGTGCACAAAAATTAGGGTTATGGGGATAAAAGTCAACCGATTTGAATCTAGATCTGAGATCTGCACGGGAACCAAGGATAGCCGGGGAGCTCGCCGGAACAGTGATCGCCGGAGCTCGAGGTGGGACGCGGCGGCCGGATCCAAGAGGCCGGAGTGGCGGGGGAGGCGGCGCCAGCGACGAGGTGGCGAGGGGCGACGGCCGGCGACGAGGTGGTGAGGGGCGGCGGCCGGCGACAAGGTGGCGAGGGGCGGCGCTTGCCCCGGCCGGAAATGGCGCGGCGGCGGCGGTCTTCGCGGGCGGCGGCGACTCGGGCACCGGGCGGCGGGGCGCGTGGAGGAAGAAGGAGGCGGCGGCGGCGGCTCCTCTGGCCCGGTGCGGCTAGGCGCGGGCGCGCCGTGGGCCGGGCGGGCCGCGGCGGCGGCGGGTGGCGGGTTGCCACGTGGCGGCCTGCGGTAGGCTGAGGGGAGTGGGGCGGACACGTCCGGCTCGCGCGGACGTTGTCCGGCTGCGGCGGAGAGGTTTTTAGGGTTTCGGGGAGAGGGAGAGAGATCCAAAAACGGGGGGGCTATTTATAGGCATAAGTGGAGCTAGGAGAGTCCAAATGAGGTGCGGTTTTCGGCCACGCGATTGTGATCGAATGCGCTAGATGATGGAGCAAAGTTTGGTGGGTTTTGGGCCAAATTGGAGGGGTGTTGGGCTGCAACACTCACGAGGCCTTTTTGGTCCCTCGGTTAATCGTTGGAGTATCAAACGAAGTCCAAATGATACGAAACTTGATAGGCGGTCTACCGGCAGTAAACCAAGGCCGCTTGGCAAGTCTCTGTCCAATCCGGAAATGTTTAATCCCCACACACGAAAGAAAGCTAGAAGTGACCATCGGAGGAGAACGAAGCGCCGGAATGCAAAACGGACAACGGGGAAAATGCTCGAATGCATGAGACGAACACGTATGCAAAAGCAATGCACATGATGACATGATATGAGATGCATGAAAACGAAAACAACACACGGAGACAAGACCCGAACCTGAGAAATAAATATGACTTAACGCCGGAAACGGCAAGAGTTGGATTACAAATTGGGAAAGTTATATCTGGGGCGTTACAACACTCCACCACTACGAAAAGATCTCGTCCCGAGATCTAGGACTGAAAGAACTCTGGGTACTCAGAACGGAGGTGATCCTCGCATTCCCAGGTAGCTTCACGGTCGGAATGGTGTGACCACTTGACTTTGAGAAATTTGATTGACTTGTTGCGAGTCTTGCGTTCAGTCTCTTCAAGAATAGCAACTGGGTGCTCACGATAGGAGAGATCTTCTTGGAGCTCAATGTCCTCGAAGTTGACGGTGCGGTCAGGAGTCTTGAAGCACTTTCGAAGCTGAGAGACATGGAACACGTCATGAACATTTGCAAAGTTTGAAGGAAGCTCGAGTTGATAGGCGAGGTCGCCTCTCTTGCTGACAATCTTGAAAGGTCCCACGTATCTAGGGGCAAGCTTCCCTTTGATACCGAAGCGACGAGTACCTTTCATAGGAGAGACGCGGAGGTAAACATGATCTCCGATCTCGAAAGCCAAATCACGGTGCTTACTATCATAGTAGCTCTTCTGGCGGGATTGGGCTGCTTTGAGGTTATCACGAATGACTTTGCACATTTCTTCTGCTTCTGTGATTAAGTCATTACCCAAAAGCTGACGTTCACCGGTTTCAGACCAGTTGAGAGGGGTACGGCACTTCCTGCCATACAGAATTTCAAAAGGGGCCTTGCCCGAACTTGCTTGAAAACTATTGTTGTAGGAGAATTCAGCATAAGGAAGACAATCCTCCCACTTCATGCCGAAGGAGATCACACAAGCCCTGAGCATATCTTCAAGAATCTGGTTGACACGCTCGACTTGACCGCTTGTTTGAGGATGGAAAGCAGTGCTGAAGCGGATGTTAGTGCCCATGGCCTTCTGGAAAGAATCCCAAAACTTCGAGGTAAAGATGCTGCCACGGTCTGAAGAGATCACTTGAGGAATACCGTGCAGAGAGACAATACGAGAGGTATAGAGTTCCGCCAATTGAGCTGCAGTGATCGACTCTTTGATAGGCAGAAAGTGAGCCACTTTGGTGAGTTTGTCGATGACAACAAATATAGCATCATTGCCACGCTTGGACTTTGGAAACCCAGTCACAAAGTCCATTTCAATGTGGTCAAACTTCCATTCTGGAATGGCAAGAGGTTGGAGGAGACCTGCTGGCCTTTGGTGTTCTGCCTTCACTCTTCTGCAGACATCACATTCATTCACGAATTGAGCGATCTCGCGCTTCATTCGAGTCCACCAATAAGCTTGCTTGAGGTCCTGATACATCTTCGTGCTCCCAGGGTGGATGGAGAGGAGAGAATTGTGAGCCTCGTTCATGATCACTTTACGGAGGTCACCTTTGGGCACAACAATACGATCCTCGAAGAAGAGAGTGTCCTTGTCATCAAGGCGGTAGCACTTGTACTTGGACTGACTCTTGGCAATCCCAATCTTCACCTTTTTCACCATAGCATCAAGAAGCTGGGCTTGGCGAATCTGGTCTTCTAAGGTAGGAGAGACTTGAAGGTTGGCGAGGAAACCTTGAGGAACAACTTGCAGATTAAGTTTGCGGAAAGCTTCACAAAGCTCGGGTTCATAAGGCTTGAGAATCAGACTGTTGCAGTAGGCCTTTCTGCTCAAAGCGTCAGCAATCACATTGGCCTTGCCTGGAGTATACTCAATACTCGGATTATACTCTTGAATCATTTCGACCCATCGAGTTTGCCTTAGGTTGAGATTAGGCTGAGTGAAGATGTACTTGAGACTCTTGTGATCTGTGAAAATGTCCACTTTTCTTCCCAATAAAAGATGTCTCCAAGTCAAAAGAGCATGCACAACTGCCGCCAACTCGAGATCATGAGTGGGGTAGTTCTTCTCATTAGGCTTCAACTGGCGAGATGTATAAGCAACAACTTTCTTCTCTTGCATCAAAACTGCACCAAGACCTTGGAGAGAGGCATCACAAAAGACCTCGTACGGCTTGGATTCATCAGGCGGAGTCAGAACTGGAGCAGTGATCAATTTCTCTTTCAAAGTGTTGAAAGCAATATCACACTCTGGAGACTAAACGTACTTGACGTGCTTCTAAAGAAGATTTGAGAGAGGCTTCACGATCTTAGAAAAGTTTTCAACGAATCTTTGGCAATAGCTTGCGAGACCGAGAAAACTGCGGAGTTGCTTCATGTTCTGAGGAGGTTCTCAATTCACAATTGCGGACACCTTCTCAGGATTCACGGCAATGCCCTTGGCTGAGATGATATGACCAAGATAAAGAACCTCATCAAGCCAAAATTCACACTTGGAGAACTTGGCGTAGAACTGGTGTTCTCTGAGCTTATCAAGAACAAAACGCAAGTGCTTGGCATGATCTTCCTTGTTCTTGGAGAAAACCAGAATGTCGTCGAGATAGACCAAAACGAAGTCATTGGTGTAGGCGTTGAAGATGAAGTTCATCATGCGAGAGAACGTCAGAGGAGCGTTGGCAAGGACAAAAGACATGATAGTGTATTCATATGAACCAAAGCTTGTTCTGAATGCTGTCTTGGGAATATCTTCTTCACGAATGCGAATCTGGTGATAACCCATACGGAGATCAAGCTTGGAGAACACTTGGGCACCTTTGAGTTGTTCGAACAGCTCATTGATGTTGGGAAGTGGGTATTTGTTCTTGATGGTCTTCTTGTTCACTGGACAGTAATCAACACAAAGTCGGTCCATTCCATCCTTATTCTTCACAAAAAGAACACCACAACCCCACGGAGAAGAACTAGGCCGGATAAGGCCCATTATTTCTTGCTCATCGAGTTGCTTCTTCAGCTCCTTCAACTCTTCAGGTCCGAGCTTGTAAGGACACTTGCACACAGGTTCCGTGCCAGGCTCAAGTTCAATAACGAATTCCACTGGCCGGTGCGGAGGCATTCCCCGGAGCTCTTCTGGAAAGACGTCTTGATATTCGCAAACGAATGGAATTTGCGAGATGGCATCCAATTCACCCTTCTCATTGAGAGAAAACAGACGGATGGTATTATCCCGAGCGGCAAAGACAATTACATCCTCAGACGAATGAGTCAATTGAATCTGCCTGGCTGCACAATCAAGCTGAGCCTTGTGCTTAGAAAGCCAATCCATCCCGAGAATAAGATCAATATCCGAGTCACCGAGAACCGTTGGAGAAGATAGAAACTTGTAGTCACCCAAAGTGATAGAAACATCCGGAACTATGGAGTTAGCCTGCATGCGCTTACCGGGAGAGACAACTGCTAAAGGACTAGGCAAAATTTGCGAAGGCAAACTATGCTTAGATGAAAACGGTCTCGAGATGAAACAATGCGATGCACCCGTGTCAAAAAGAACTTTTGCAGGAATATCATTAACAGGAAGGTTACCCATGATCACATCTGACGAGTCCTCTGCCTGAGCTGCATTCATCAAATTGACCTTGGCATGCTTGGGGTTATGCTTGACCACAGCTGTACTTGCCGATCTGACAGGAGGAGGAGGAGGAAGACGCCTCTGGTTGAGACACTTGTTGGCATAGTGACCCTTCTGTTGGCACTTGTTGCACGTGACCTCTGAAAGCGGACGGTGATACAGAGCACTCGATCTTGGAGCTTGAGACGAAGCCTTGTTCTAAAAGCCAGGGTTGGGTGGGTGGGAAGAACCACTGCCACCTTTGCTCTTCTGCTGATACGGCTGACGGAACGGAGGAGGAGGAAGCCAAAACTTCTGCTGCTTGGCCACTTGAGTAGAGGAAGAAGGAGTAACATCTCTGACTCGCTTCCTGGAAGCATCACACCTCAACTGAGCAGCCTCTTGCTTCAGTGCCATGTTGTAGAACTCATCGTATCTCAATGGCTCGAAGAGAACAAGAGCGAGCTGAATTTCTTCTCTGAGACCACCCCTGAACTGGTATATCATGCTCTTCTCATCAGGCACGTCCTGCTTGGCAAAGCGGGCAAGCTTCTGGAACAACTTGTTGTAGTCATAGACAGACAAAGAGCCTTGCTTTAGATTGTGGAATTCCTCACGCTTGCTTTCAACCATGCTCTGCGGAATATGATGAGCTCGGAAATCTCGACGGAAATCATCCCAAGTGATAACACGTCCACCTCTGGAATCCTTGTACTGCTGGAACCATTCTACAGCTTGATCTTTGAGTTGGAAGGAAGCGAACTTGACAAAGTCCTCAGGCCTGACATTACTGCACTTGAAATGCTTACACAGATCCACAAGCCAATCGTCAGCATCGGTTGCCTCAACACAATTGCTGAAAGTCTTTGGCCCGTTAGCAAGGAACTGGTTGAGTGTAGCAAAGTGACTCTGATTGCTGCCTTGATTCCCTTGACTGCCTTGATTGCGCTCTTGGAGAATTTGCATGATCAGCTGAGTGTTTGCATTGGTTGCGGCCATCACAGCTTGCCATGCCTCTGGAGGAGGTGGAGGCGGTGGCGGATCAGGATTCAGAGTCGTGCGCGTTGGAGGAGCCATCCTGAAGAGGTTGACCACCATTAGCACATTGATAGATAAATATTGAAGCTGAATCCAACGGAATGAAAATTGGAACATATAGTCTTCACATCCGAACAAAATGAACGAATGCATTCCTCTTGAAATGGTCACATATCCATAAATTGAGAAGCCACGTAGACTTAAGGTAGAGAAATAAATCAACAAGGTGCGGATCAAGAACGAATAATCGGTAAGAAATCCCAATCTCAAACCAATATTCGTGGAAGAAGAACTAGAGCTACTAGAATTCCCACCTATGAAACTCCCGAACTTTTCCAGTTATGCAATCAGGTGTTGGGGATACAGGGGAAGCATAATATCTCACCCGAACTAGCAAATCCTACATCCAGCTGTATCCATCCTTCAACACATAACCAAGAAACCTTCGGAAACCATCTACCTCAACCTTCGAAAAGCATCCGTTATACAAGTTATGGCGATACTCCCGAACTCCCGCCCCAGTACTGGGTGGCGTCGAGGTTATCTCACCAACGAACTGCATAAAAGAGATTTTCGATGTCGGCGAACATATCTCAAGTATTCCAGAATTGCAATGATAAAATTATGATGACAACACCTCAGAGCTCAACTCCCTGGGACACTTCCACTAAACCCCTGACAGGAGGCACCAAGTCAATGTTCTCATCATAAGCCATTGGAAACGATTCCAAGATACTCGCGTGATCCTAAAACAAATTTAGTGAAATTTGAGAAGAGAAGAGTCAAAACTCTACGTCAGGATGCCTTACAAGAGCGATGAGGAGACTAGGAAGTAAAAAAGAATTCCTAATCTCTCTGATATATAATTCCTAAATGACTCAAAACATTTTTCTAGACACAACTCGGCTGCTAAAAACGATCAAGCAATGGGGCTCCTAAGGTCGAGGAAGGCTCTGATTACCAACTTGTAACACCCTCGATGCGACTATAGCTCCCACGTGTCGAGGCACGACTTAGAGACATAATCACATTGAAGGCATATGTCGCAAGTTAGGCAATCTTCACAAACATCCCATGTAATGTAATAATAAAAGGGGAGAACATAGTTGGCTTACACTCGCCACGTCAATCAAGTACAAAAATAACATTACATCATCCAAAACACTCATGGCCCGACTATGGCGCCAAAATAGAAGAAAACCCAACATGCGACAACGGTCCCAATCACCCCCAACTGGGCACCACTATTGATCATCAGGAAAAGACACGTAGTAACGCTGAGAGTCCTCGTCGAACTCCCACTTGAGCTCATACTCGTCACCTGGAGCGGAATCACCTGGACCTGCATCTGGAGTTATAGTAATCTGTGAGCCACAGGGACTCAGCAATCTCGCACCCTCGCGATCAAGACTATTTAAGCTTACAGGAAGGGTAAGGCAATTATATGTGGAGCTGCAGAAAGCGACTAGCATATATGGTGGCTAACTTATGCGCGAAAGAGAGCGAGAAGAGGAGGCAAGCGCGAGCGAGAAATGTAGAAGAACAACCTGCGCAAACATTACTCCAACGCCGTGTCCACTTCCCGGACTCCGCCGAGAAGAGACCATCACGGTAACACACTCAGTTGATTCGTTTTAATTAATTAAGGTTCAAGTTATCTACAACCAGACATTAACAAATTCCCATCTGCCCATAACCGCGGGCACGGCTTTTGAAAGTTCAATCCCTGCAGGGGAGTCCCAACTTAGCCCATGACAAGCTCTCACGGTCAACAAAGGAATAGACCTCCTCCCAAGACGTTCTGATCAGACTCGGTATCTCGGTAACTCAAGACACTTCGACAAGTTAAAACAAGACCAGCAACACCGCCCGAATGTGCCGACAAATCCCGATAGGAGCTGCACATATCTCTTTCTCAGGGCACACTCAGATTGTCTTAGGTACGGGTAGGCCAGCCCAGAGTTGCCCCTGGTGGCCACCGGCAGCTGACAGGTGGACCAACACTCAAAGGAGCACTGGCCCGGGGGGTAAAATAAGATGACCCTTGAGTCTGCAGAACCCAAGGGAAAGAAAAGGCTAGGTGGCAAATGGTAAAACCAAGGTTGGGCATTGATGGAAAAGCTCTAATCAAGGCGAAATATCAAGGGGTTCCCATTATAACCCAACCGCGTAAGGAACGCTAAATCCGGGAACATAACACCGATATGACGGAAACTATGGTGGCAAGAGTGGAACAAAACACTAGGCGAGAGGCCGGGCCTTCCACTCTTTACCAAGTATATAGATGCATTAAGATAACATAGCAATATAATGATATCCCAACAAGTAAATAAATGATGTTCCAACAAGGAACGGCCTCCAATCTTCACCTGGAACTAGCAACGCTATAAGAGGGGCTGAGCAAAGCGGTAACATAGCCAATCAACAGTTTGCTAGGACATGGTGGGTTAGAGTTTCAACATGGCAATTGGGAGGCTGACAAGCAAAAGGTAGGCATCGTAGCATTGGCATAGCAAAAGAGCGAGCAAACTAGCATAGCAAAGATAGTAGTGATTTCGAGGGTATGATCATCTTGCCTGCACAGTTGTCAGAGTTGACTGGATCCTCAAAAGCAAACTCAACGGGCTCCTCGTTAGCGAACTCGTCTCCCGGATCTACCCAAACAAGAAAAACAAGCAACAAGGATACAATCAACCACGTGCAAACTCAAACAATAAGATGCAATGATGGTATGCTATGCGGGATGCGATGCGGGATGCAAAATGCAAGATGTGACAGGAAATGTATGAACCTGGCCTCAACTTGGAAAACCAAGTGTGCCACTGGAAAGATGAGACGAAATCGCTTGAAAACGATATAAAGAACGCCGGAATCGGAGTTACGGTTTGGAAATGGCAAGCGATTTAAGAATGACACCGGTCTGCGATTTACAGCAAGTAGGCATCTAAATGCAATGAGATGAACATGCTACAGCACCCAAACATGACAACAAAATGCATGGCAGGGATGCACACAAGATTCTTAACAAAAGACTAGCACAGAGCCACGGCCAATTCATCCATTATGAGGTTCAAACAAGCATGGCAAAAACGCAAATGCAAAACAGATTCCAGACTTCGTGAAATTAACACTTGTCTGAAATTTCAGATCACGGAGCCCTCTTCGGAGCAGCAAAACAACATGATACATGACCTGATTAAGATAAATAAGAACATGGCATGGATCTACTCAACAAGCTTAACAAAATACCCAAAGTGACCTGGGGCCAAAAGGGTTCACAAAATATACTAACGGGCACACGAACATAGCTAAAACACAATCAGTTTTCGTACTTAGTGAAAACTGAGACATGCTGAAATATAACTCACGAAGGCATGTAAACGAGCTTGATGCACTCACTACGGTGCAAGTCATGGCAAGGCAAGCATACATCCATAAAGAAGGCACAAAATACAAGCTAGACATAGCAAGAACAATGGCATAGCATGCGGGATCAACCACAACAACATCGGCAAAGTCGCAAACGAGTTGACGATCTGCCCAGATTCACAACGAAGCAAAAGTAGAGCTTGATTGACTCAAGCTAGGTTGCTTCATAATTGAAAACAAAGACATGGATGGATAGAAAATAACATGATTAACAAAACTCCTTTACTGGTCATCCTCAAAAGAGGCACGGATCACTAGGAAACAAGATGAATATACGGCATCATGAACTAAATAATCCCAGACTTAGTGAAAACTACTAAGTCCCTAGAAACAGATTTACCGGGTGCCTCACTTTGCAAGCTTGCACAAGTCACCACACACATCCTAAAAATGTATGGGTTGCACCTCTGGAAAGAAGACAAAATCCTTAACAAAACATATGAAGGACTCGCAGGCATATCATGCACACATTAATCATGGCAAAAATGACAAAAGTCTAAGATGAACTAGCAGATCTGACAATTAACTCACAAAGCCCTCTTCTGACAGCATTTTGGGAATCAAGATGAGCTCAAATGAAAATCATTCAATGGAATGAAATGATGTACTCGTCGAGGCGAACATTTTGATATACTATATGCACAAAACGAAGCTACGGATGCGGAGATACGGCCGGTCAAAGAATGCACAAAAATTAGGGTTATGGGGATAAAAGTCAACCGATTTGAATCTAGATCTGAGATCTGCACGGGAACCGAGGATGGCCGGGGAGCTCGCCGGAACAGTGCTCGCCGGAGCTCGAGGTGGGACGCGGCGGCCGGATCCGAGAGGCCGGAGTGGCGGGGGAGGCGGCGCCGGCGACGAGGTGGCGAGGGGCGGCGGCCGGCGACGAGGTGGCGAGGGGCGGCGCTTGCCCCGGCCGGAAATGGCGCGGCGGCGGCGGTCTTCGCGGGCGGCGGCGACTCGGGCACCAGGCGGCGGGGCGCGTGGAGGAAGAAGGAGGCGGCGGCGGCGGCTCCTCTGGCCCGGTGTGGCTAGGCGCGGGCGCGCCGTGGGCCGGGCGGGCCGCAGCGGCGGCGGGTGGCGGGATGCCACGTGGCGGCCTGCGGTAGGCTGAGGGGAGCGGGGCGGACACGTACGGCTCGCGCGTACGTTGTCCGGCGGCGGCGGAGAGGTTTTTAGGGTTTCGGGGAGAGGAAGAGAGATCCGAAAATGGGGGGGCTATTTATAGGCATAAGTGGAGCTAGGAGAGTCCAAATGAGGTGCGGTTTTCGGCCACGCGATCGTGATCGAACGCTCTAGATGATGGAGCAAAGTTTGGTGGGTTTTGGGCCAAATTGGAGGGGTGTTGGGCTGCAACACTCACGAGGCCTTTTCGGTCCCTCGGTTAACCGTTGGAGTATCAAACGAAGTCCAAATGATACGAAACTTGACAGGCGGTCTACCGGCAGTAAACCAAGGCCGCTTGGCAAGTCTCGGTCCAATCCGGAAATGTTTAATCCCCACACACGAAAGAAAGCTAGAAGTGACCACCGGAGGAGAACGAAGCGCCGGAATGCAAAACGGACAACGGGGAAAACGCTCGAATGCATGAGACGAACACGTATGCAAAAGCAATGCATATGATGACATGATATGAGATGCATGAAAACAAAAACAACACACAGAGACAAGACCCGAACCCGAGAAATAAATATAACTTAACGCCGGAAACGGCAAGAGTTGGATTACAAATTGGGAAAGTTATATCTGGGGCGTTACATAAGCACCTCAGTGGAGAAAGCTAAAACTGACTGTCATGATGAGGCGAGAGACCGGTCGCTATTCGAGAGGTTTTTTCGAGTCCCTAAAGACTTATGCCGCTTCGAGCGAGGAGCCGTATTTGTCCGGCCAAGGCGTGGATAGTGCCCCGAACTCGGTCTTCCGAACTAGGGGCTTCGCCGAAATTTAAAATTATAAAGTTCTATGGCTAAGTGAGAGTGTTCAAGCATTATAGTACGATTGCCTGGTTCGTTGTGCTGAGCGCCTCCCTTGAAGGACCCAACTATGGGAAAAAGAGCGCTCAGGTTTATCCCGAACACCCCAGCACTAGTGGCATGGGGGCAGAAGCCGACGACTGGCCATCTCTCAATTTTTTGATAAACGGCCGCACAGAAAATAATATTTTAAATTCAACAAGCATTGCTTAAGCGCCTATGAACAAGTTTTCAGTGCACAGGATAAAAACGAGCGAGTTTATTCAAAAATTACATCCTTGGTACATTCATCCGCCACAAGGCGGGCACCCGCAAGAACATTCTTGTAATAGTTCTCGGGCTTGCGATGCTCCTTCCCCGGCGGCGGCCCGTCCTTCACAAGCTTCTCACCGTCCAGCTTACCCCAGTGCACCTTTGCACGGGCAAGGGCCCGACGGGCACCTTTTGATGCAGACGGAGTGCTTGATGACCTCAAGCCTTGGACAGGCCTCCACCAGCCGCCGCACCATCCCGAAGTAGCTCCCAGGCAGGGCCTCTCCGGGCCACAGCTGAACTATGAAGCCTTTCATGGCCTGTTCGGCCGCCTTGTGGAGCTCGACCAGCTGTTTCAGCTGGTCGCTCAAGGGCACAGGGTGTCCGGCCTCAGCATACTGAGACCAGAACACCTTCTCCGTCGAGCTGCCCTCTTCAGCTCGGTAGAATGCGGCAGCGGCGGATACGCTGCGGGGAAGATCTGCGAATGCCCCTGGAGAACTCCAGATTCGGGTAAGTAACAAGTAGTTCACTTTTATATTTCTGCTTTGCATAAAGAATGCCTTACCCGCTACTATCTTCTTAATCTCCTCCAACTCTTGGAGGGCCTTTTGGGCTTCGGCCTTGGCAGACTTGGCAGTCTCAAGGGCCGCCGCGAGCTCGGATGCTTGGGTCTTTGACTCAAGCTCCAAACTCTCATGTTTTTTCATGAGAGCCTGAAGCTCTTACTGCACCTCGCCGACCTGAGCCCCAAGTTTCTCTCGCTCGATGCGCTCCACGGACGTTTTCTTTTCGGCCTCGGACAGCGCCTGCGTGAGGGTCGCCACCTCAATCGTGGCCCCTATAATAAGCAGTGCAATCATGTTATTTTTTGCAATCACGCCTCTCTATTGGCACTTTTTCTGTAAGGTATTTCCTACCTTCTTTTTCCTCGAGCTGCCGCTTGGCAAGGCCGAGCTCTTGCTCGGTCCGCTTGAGGTCCTGTTTCAGGACACCCACCTCCGCAGTCAGTGCGGCGGTGGATAGCAGTGAAGCCTACACACGCATATTGACTCTTTATTGTTAGACTCCTGCGAAATTTACTAGATCCTCTATTCGGTTTTCTTTCCGAACGCCAAACAGAGCATCAGGGGCTACTGTCTATGCGGTTATATTTTTACATATTTTTACTTACCTCGAAGCCCGTTAGGAGGCTAGCGCAAGCTTCACTCAGTCCGCTCTTGGCGGACTGAACCTTCTGGATCACCATACTCATAATAGTACGGTGCTCCTCGTCGATGGAGGCGCCGTCAAGCACCTCAAGCAGATTGTCCGGCACCTCCGGTTGGACGGAGGCCGCCGGCTCAGAAGGCTTGCTCCTCTTGGAAGGAGTTCGCCTACCGCAGTCCGGAACTGTTGAAGATTCTGGCGCGGTGTCCGGCACAAAGCCGGACTTGGAGCCCTGGGGGTCTTGTCCCCTTTACTCCTGCGGTCCGGGAGGTCGCCCTGCGGCTCCTCCAGGACCACCTCCTCCTGCCCCGGAGCTCGTTGCGACGCCACTTCGGCGTCGCCCGCAGTGCGGGGGGAGACAGCAGGCGGAACTGAGTTCACGTCCGATGAATCCAGGGAGCCGCTCGATGACTCGTTGAGTTCGACCCGGGGCGGGCTGCATAATTATGTTCGACATTAGGGAAACCTGTGCAACAAAGGAACATCATGAGTTATTCTGATATCCGAACTTACGATTTCGGCGGACGCTTGGCCCTGTTTGGCCACTCCTCTTTGCCCTCTTCAGCGTTGGGGGCGTAGTCCGGCGGAGGGGTCTTCCTTTTCCTAGACCCCTCGGCCTCCCCCGTTGGGGCGGCCTTCCTCTTCTCTCCTCCCCCCGCTGGGGGGAGAGGTTTCTTCTTCCTCCTCCTCGTCTTCACGGGGGGAGTGCGTCTCGGACTCGTCGGACGACGAGTCCGACACCACCATATGCCGGGAACTCTTTCGAGTCCCCGTGGCCTTCTTCTTCTTGGCCTTCTTCTCCGGCACCACATAAGGTGCCGAAACCAGCAGCTTCGCTAGTAGAGCGGGGGCTAGATCTTCGGGCAAGGGAGCCGGACAGTTAATCGATCCGAACTTCACCCGCCAAGCCTGTCAAAGGTAAGGGAGCTTAGATCCCGCATAGAGTCAAACTATGAAAAAACTTAACATCCTGTAAAAGGTGAAAATAGCTTACCTCGCTAGCATGACGCTGCGAGCTGTATCCGCGATCCTCGGAAGCGGATGTGGGAGCCTCAATGCCTTTGGTTAGCACCTTCCAGACATCTTCATACGTCATGTCGAAGAGCCTGTTAAGGGTTTGGTGTTGCGCCGGGTTGAACTCCCACAGATTAAAGCCCCGTTGTTGACACGGGAGGATCCAGCGGACGAGCATAACCTGGACTACATTGACGAGCTTGATTGGCTTGCTCACCAGGGACTGGATGCATGTCTGCAGTCCGGTCACCTCTTTTTCGTCGCCCCACGACAGGCCCGTCTCTTTCCAGGACATAAGCCGCGTGGGGGTCCGGATCGTAACTCGGGGGTTGCGATCCATTTCGGATCGCGTGGCTCGGTGATGTAAAACCACCACGATTGCCACCCCTTTAGGGTCTCCACGAAGGAGCCCTCGAGCCATAGGACGTTGGCCATCTTGCCCGCCATGGCGCCTCCGCATTCCGCCTAGCGGCCGCGCACCACCTTGGGCTTGACGTTGAAGGTCTTGAGTCAGAGGCCGAAATGGGGGCGGATGCGGAGGAAGGCCTCGCACACGACGATAAATGCCGAGATGTTGAGGACGAAGTTCGGGGCCAGATCGTGGAAATCCAGGCCATAGTAAAACATGAGCCCCCGGACAAATGGGTGGAGTGGAAAACCCAGTCCGTGGAGGAAGTGGGGAAGGAATACTACCCTCTCATGGGGCCTTGGGGTGGGGAGAAGCTGCCCCTCCTCGGGAAGCTGGTGCGCGATGTCTTTGGACAAGTATCCGGCCTTCCTTAGCTTTTTGACATGGCCCTCCGTGATGGAGGAGACCATCCACTTGCCTCCCACTCCGGACATTGCTGGAGAAAGTTGAGGTGGGAAGTGCGGGCTTGGGCGCTGGAGCTCGAGTGCGCAGGAGATGGATAGGCAAAATAGGAAGAAGGCATAGGTAAAAGGGTGGATCCTTATCCCCTTATATGGGCGGATGCGGTTGTGCGTCCTTGCCAGCCTAGTAAAACTCGCTTGCCTCCCAAGCGCCGTGATAAATGGAGCGGTTGGGTTACCCACGTCCGTATTGATGAGAATCCCGTAAAGGGGGTACACGATCTCTGCTTTGACAAGACGTGCCAAGGAAACCGCCTCGCAAAACATGCTGAGGTGGAAAAGTAAAAACGATTCGAGTAAAGGACTTGGCCGTAGTGTGATGATGCACTGCGGAATACATCGGCAGATTTGATTTGTGTCAATATTATTCTCTCTATGGCAATATGTGGAAACTTATTTTGCAGAGCCGGACACTACTCTTGGTGTTTACAATCTTCTACGAAGGACTTGGAGGAGGAACCCGCCTTGCAATGTCGAAGACAATTTGCGTGCTGGACTCATCATCATTGAAGCCTGGTTCAGGGGCTACTGAGGGAGTCCTGGATTAGGGGGTGTTCGGGTAGCCGGACTATACCTTCAGCCAGACTCCTGGACTATGAAGATACAAGATTGAAGACTTTGTCCCGTGTCCGGATGGGACTTTCCTTGGCGTGGAAGGCAAGCTTGGCAATGCGGATATTCAAGATCTCCTACCATTGTAACCGACTTTATGTAACCCTAACCCTATCCGGTGTCTATATAAACCGGAGGTTTGTAGTCCATAGGCAATCAACTCCATACACAACAATCATACCATAGGCTAGCTTCTAGGGTTTAGCCTCCTTGATCTCGTGGTAGATCTACTCTTGTACTACCCATATCATCAATATTAATCAAGCAGGAGTAGGGTATTACCTCCATCGAGAGGGCCCGAACCTGGGTAAAAAACATCGTGTCCCTTGTCTCCTGTTACCATCCGTCCTTGATGCACAGTTCGGGACCCCCTACCCGAGATCCGCCGGTTTTGACACCGACAGAAACCGTCAAGGAAACTTTGTTTTGACATCCATCTGCCAGATTTCGTAAATGAAAATGCAGCAACTGCTAACATAATTCTAACAGACTTTAGCATCGCTATGATTGAGAGAGTCTCATCACAGTCAACTCCTTGAACTTGTCAGAAACTTCTTTGAGACAAGTCGAGCTTCATAAATTGTGATGTTACCATCAGCGTTTGTCTTCTTCTTAAAGATCCATTTATTCTCAATGGCTTGCCGATCTTCGGGCAAGTCCACCAAAGTCCATTCTTTGTTCTCATACATGGGTCCTATCTCGGATTTCATGGCTCCTAGCCATTTGTTGGAATCTGGGCCCACCATCGCTTCTCCATAGCTCATAGGTTCATCGTTGTCCAACAACATGACCGTTAAGACAGGGTTAACACTCAGAAGTTGTACGCACCCTTGTCGACCTACGAGGTTCGATAGTAACTTGATTTGAAGCTCCATGATCATCATCATTAGCTTTCTCCTCAACTGATGTAGTTGCCACAGAAACATCTTTCTGTGTTGCGCAACTCTCTGGTTGAAGTGAAGATTCAACAACCTCATCAAGTTATATCTTTCTCCCACTCGATTCTTTCGAGAGAAACTCTTTCTCGAGAAAGGACATATTGTTAGCGACAAACACTTTTCCCTTAGATCTGAGATAGAAGGTATACCCAATCGTCTTCTTTGGGTATTTTATGGAGACACAATTGTCCGCTTTGGGTTCGAGCTTTTCTGGCTGAAGCCTTTCGACATAAGCATCGCAGTCCCAAACTTTAAGAATGACAACGTAGGTTTCTTGCCAAACCATAGTTCATATGGTGTCATCTCCACGGACCTTAGCTAGTGCCCTATTTAAAGTGAATGTAGTTGTCTCTACTGCATAACCCCAAAATGATAGCGGTAGATCGGTAAGAGACATCATAAATCGCACCATATCCAATAGGGTGCGATTACGACATTCAGACACACCATTACGCTATGGTGTTCCATGTGGCATCAACTATGAATCGTCCACCTTGTCTTTAGTGATTGCCAAACTCATAACTCAGATACTCTCCCCTTGATCAAATCGTAGGAACTTGATCTTCTTGTTATGATGATTCTCAACTTCACTTTGAAATTGCTTGAACTTTTCAAATGTTTCAGACTTATGCTTAATTAAGTAACTATACACATATCTACACAATTCACTAGTGAAGGTGAGAAAATAATGATATCCACCGCGTGCGTCAACACTCATTGGACCGCACACATCAACATGTGTGATTTCCAACAAGTCACTTGCCCGTTCCATTGTTCCAGAAAACGGGGTTTTACTCATCTTGCCTATGAGGCATGGTTCGCATGTGTCTGGTGATTCAAAATCAAGTGACTCCAAAAGTCCATTACCATGGAGGTTCTTCATGCGCTTTACACCAATATAACCTAAGCGGCAGTGCCACAAGAAAGTGGCACTATCATTATCAACTCTACATCTTTTGGCATCAATGATATGAACATGTGTATTACTACGACCGAGATTCAATAAACCATTCACATTGGGTGCATGAGCATACAAGGTATTATTCATGTAAACAGAATAACCATTATTCTCTGACTTAAATGAATAATCGTATTGCAATAAACATGGTCTAATCATGTTCATGCTCAACGCAGACACCAATGCAAACAACATTTATCTGGGTTCAATACTAATCCCGAAGGTAGAGGGAGCGTGCAATGGTGATCATATCATCCTTGGAAACACTTCCAACACACATCGTCACCTTGCCCTTAGCTAGTCTCCATTTATTCCGTAGCTTTTGTTTCGAGTTACCAATATTAGCAACTGAACCAGTATCTAATACCCATGTGCTACTAGGAGTACTAGTAAGGTACACATCAATAACACATATATCAAATATACTTTTGTTGAAGTTGCCAGCCTTCTTATCTACCAAGTATTTTTGGCAGTTTCGCTACCAGTGACCGGTCCCCTAATAGAAGCACTTCGTCTCGGGTTTGGTTTCTTGGGATTCTTCACTGGAGCGGCAACTGGCTTGCCATTCATGAAGTTTCCCTTCTTGCCCTTGCCCTTCTTTGAAACCAGTGGTCTTGTTAACCATCAACACTTGATGCTCCTTCTTGATTTCTACCTTTGCGGCCTTAAGCATGATGAACAGCTCCGGGATCAACTTCCCTTGCATGTTATAGTTCACCACAAAACTCTAGCAGCTTGGTGATAGTGACTGGAGAACTTTTGTCAATCACTCTCTTATCTGGAAGATTAACTCCCACTTCATTCAAGTGATTGAAGTACCCAGACATTCTGAGCACATGCTAACTGGCTGAGATATTCTCCTCCATCTTGTAGGCAAAGGTCTTGTTAGAGGTCTCAACCTCTCAACATGGGCATGAGCCTGAAATACCAATTTCAGCTCTTGGAACATCTCATATGTTCTATGGCGTTCAAAACGCTTTCGGAGCCCCGACTCTAAGTCGTAAAGCATGGCGCACTAAACTATTAGGTAGTCATCAGAACGTGTCTGCCAGATGTTCACAACATCAACAGACGACGCCAGAGGGGTTGGAACACCGAGCGGTGCATCAAGGACAGAAGCCTTCTGTGTAACAGTGAGGACAATCCTTAGACTACGGCCCTAGTCCGCACAATTTCTTACAATATATTTCAACTTAGTCTTTCTCTAGGAACGTATTAAAACAAAGAGCTAAAGCGCGAGCTATTAATCCACAACATAATTTGCAAAGACAATTTAGAATATGTCATGATAATTAAGTTCATATAATTAGATTATTTAATGAACTCCCACTCAGATAGACATCCCTCGTCATCTAAGTGATACATGATCCAAATCGACTAGGCAGTGTCCGATCATCAAGTGAGACAGTCTAGTCATCAACGATGAACATCTCCATGTTGATCGTATCTACTATACAACTCATGTTCGACCTTACGGTCTCTTGTGTTCTGAGGCCATGTCTGTACATGCTAGGCTCGTCAAGTCAACCTAAGTGTTTCGCATGTGTAAATCTAGCTTACACCCGTTGTATTCGAACGTTGGAATTTAACACACCCGATCATCATGTGGTGCTTCAAAACAACGAACCTTTGCAATGGTGCACAGTTAGGGGGAACACATTTCTTGAAAAAAAATTAGTGAGGGATCATCTTATTTGTGCTATCGTCGTTCTAAGCAAATAAGATGTAAACATGACAAACATCACATGAAATCATAAAGTGACATGATATGGCCAATATCATCTTGCGCCTTTGATCTCCATCTTCGAGGCGCGGCATGATCACCTTCGTCGCCGACATGACACCATGATCTCCATCATCATGATCTCAATCATCGTGTCTTCATAAAGTTGTCTCGCTAACTATTACGTCTACTACTATGGCTAACGGTTAGCAATGAAGTAAAGTAATTACATGGCGTTTACATTGACACGCAGGTCATACAATAAATTAAGACAACTCCTATGGCTCCTGCCGGTTGTCATACTCATCGACATGCAAGTCGTGATTCCTATTACAAGAACATGATCAATCTCATACATCACATATATATAATTCATCACATCTTTTGGCCATATCACATCACATAGTATACACTACAAAAACAAGTTAGACACCCTCTAATTGTTGTTGCACGTTTTACGTGGCTGCTATGGGTTTCTAGCAAGAACGTTTCTTACCTATGCAAAACCCACAATAGTGATATGCCAATTGCTATTTACCCTTCATAAGGACCCTCTTCATCGAATCTGATCCGACTAAAGTGGGAGAGACAGGCACCTTATGCATCAAGTGCATGTCTGTCGATGGAACCAATCTCACGTAAGAGTATGTGTAAGGTCGGTCCGGGCCGCTTCATCCCACAATGCCGCCGAATCAAGATAAGACTAGTAACAGTAAGCAAATTAACCAAATCATCGCCCAGAACTACTTTGTGTTTTACTCGTGCATAGAATCTACGCATAGACCTAGCTCTGATACCACTGTTGGGGAACATAGTAACAATTCAAAATTTTCCTATGTGTCACCAAGGTCAATCTAGGAGATACTAGCAACGAGAGATAGAGAGAGAGTGCATCTTCATACCCTTGAAGATCGCTAAGTGGAAGCGTTATAAGAACACGGTTGATGAAGTCGTACTCGCGGCGATTCAAATCGCAGAAGATCCGATCCAAGCGTCGAACGGACGACGCCTCCCCGTTCGACACACATACAGCCCGGGGATGTCTCCTCCTTCTTGATCTAGCAAGGGGAGAGGGGAAGTTGAGGGAAAGCTCCGAAAGCACGACAGCGTGGTGGTGGAGCTTGCGGTTCTCCGGGAGGGCTTCGCCAAGCACTACGGAGGAGGAGGAGGAGGAGGTGTTGGAGGAGTGAGGGGGCTGCGCTAGGGAAGGGGTTCGGCTGCCCTCTCTCTCCCTCACTATATATAGGGGAAGGGGGGAGGAGGCGCCCTAGGGTTTCCCATAAGGGGCGGCGGCCAAGGCAGATTGGATCTCCCTAGGGAAATCCTAGGGAGACTTGCCCCCCAATCCAAGCCAGGTGGAGGGGCCCCACCTCTCCAATTTACGTGAGAGGGGTTGGGAGGGGCGCACAGCCCCATAGTGGGCTGGTGTGGCCCCTCCCCTTGGCCCATAAGGCCCCTCAACGCTTGTCGGGGCCTCCGAAACACCTTTCAGTCACGCTGGTCATCACTCGGTACTCCCAGAACAATTCCAGACTCCAATACCCTTCATCCAATATATCAATCTTCACCTCCGGACCATTCCGTAGTTCCTCGTCATGTCTGGGATCTCATTCGGGACTCCGAACAACCTTCGGTAACCACATACTATTCCCATTACAACTCTAGCATCACCGAACCTTAAGTGTGTAGACCCTACGGGTTCGGGAACCATGCAGACATGACCAAGATACCTCTCTGGCCAGTAACCAATAGCGGGATATAGATACCCATATTGGCTCCCACATGTTCCATGACGTCGGGGATTCAATCAATCCCGTATACAATTCCCTTTGTCTATCGGTATGTTACTTGCCCGAGATTCGATCATCGGTATCCCCATACCTCGTTCAATCTCATTACCAGCAAGTCTCTTTACTCGTTCTGTAACGCATGATCCCGTGGCTAACTCCTTAGTCACATTTAGCTCATTATGATGATGCATTACCGAGTGGGCCCAGAGATACCTCTCCCTCACACGGAGTGACAAATCCCAGTCTCGATTCGTGCCAACCCAACAAACACTTTTGGAGATACCTGTAGTGCACCTTTATAGTCACCCAGTTATGTTGTGACATTTGATACACCCAAAGCACTCCTATAGTATCTGGGAGTTGCACAATCTCATGGTCTAAGGAAACGATACTTGACATTAGAAAAGCTCTAGCAAACGAACTACACAATCTTGTGCTATGCTTAGGATTGGGTCTTGTCCATCACATCATTCTCCTAATGATGTGACCCCGTTATGAACGACATCCAATGTCCATGGTTAGGAAACCACAACCATCTATTGATGAACGATCTAGTCAATTAGAGGCTCACTAGAGACATGTTGTGATCTATGTATTCACACATGTATTACGGTTTCCGATTAATACAATTATAGCATGAACAATAGACAATTATCATGAATAAGGAAATATAATAATAACCATTTTATTATTGCCTCTAGGCATATTTCCAACAAAGGCTAGGAAATAGATTGAGAATCAACCAACCAAGAAACGAAAATTCACATAAACGAGCATTGAGCATAACTAACACCGAGTAATGCACCACAAGTAGAATATAATTTCACTGCATAACAATTGACTTTCGTGCTTGCATAGGGAATCACAAACCTTAACACCAATATTCTTAGTAAAGCATAATTACTCACCAACATGACTCACATATTACTATCATCGTATCTCAAAACTATTACAAAGAATCAAGTTTATTTTGTCCAATGATCTTCATGAAAGTTTTTATTATATCCCTCTTGAATATCTATCACTTTGGGACTAATTTCATATATTGCAATTTCTTTTGACAAGCTCGAACAAATTTAAGTGAAAAACATCAGCATAAAAAATTTCGTCTCTCAAAATAATATAAGGGAAGCATGAGAGAATTTTTTCAAAAATTTACTAACTCTCAAATGAATCAAAGTGAAGCATGAGAGTATTTCTTCTAGAATTAAAGCACCACCGTGCTAAAAAGATATAAGTGAAGCACTAGAGCAATTCCATAGCTCAAAAAATTTAAGTGAAGCACATAGACCAATTCTAACAAATCATAGCATAATTATGGCTCTCTTAAATAGGTGTGTCCAGCAAGGATGGTGTTGGGGAACACAATAATTTCAAAAAAAATCCTATGCACACGCAATATCATGGTGATGCATAGCAACGAGAGGGGAGAGTGTCGTCCACATACCCTCGTAGACCGTAAGCGGAAGCGTTATGACAACGCGGTTGATGTAGTCATACGTCTTCATGATTGACCAATCCTAGTACCAAACGTACGGCGACTCCGCGATCTGCACACGTTCAACTTGGTGATGTCCCACGAACTCACGATCCAGTAGAGCTTCGAGGGAGAGTTCCGTCAGCACGACGGCGTGATGACGGTGTTGATGAAACTACCGATGCAGGGCTTCGCCTAAGCACCTCTACGATATGACCGAGGTGGATTATGGTTGAGGGGGGCAACGCACATGGCTAAAAGATCAATGATCAACTTGTGTGTCCATGGGGTGCCCCCCTCCCCCGTATATAAAGGAGTGGAGGAGGGGGAGGGCCGGCCCTCTACTATGGCGCGCCCTGGGGAGTCCTACTCCCACCGGGAGTATGATCCCCCCCCCCTTCCATGTATTAGGAGTAGGAGAGAAGGAATGGGAAAAGCAAATAGAAGGAAGGAGGGGGCGCCGCCACTCCCCCTAGTCCAATTCGGACTAGGCCTTGGGGGGGCACAACCTCCTCTCTCTCTTTCCCCTAAAGCTCAATAAGGCCCATATACTCCCCGACAAATTCCCGTAACTCTCCGGTACTCCAAAAAATACCCGAATCACTCGGAACCTTTCCGATGTCCGAATATAGCCTTCCAATATATCGATATTTACGTATAGACCATTTCGAGACTCCTCATCATGTCCCCGATCTCATCCAGGACTCCGAACAAACTTCGGTCATCAAATCACATA